>NW_028257473.1:0-114127 GCF_982258835.1 Parasteatoda tepidariorum
TGTTTTGAGAAGCTTAAAATGAAGAAATAAGCTTTCTAAAATGCTTTAAAAATTCAAAGACATCTTTCAATGGTTAATCAACGCAAGGCGCGATATCAGACCTTAATATTGACCCATAATATTTAAATTGGACCAGGTATTATATTACAGGGTAATAGTGTACCCTACCACAGGAAATAATTATAGGTCAATTAGGGGGTACACAGCGTGCCCCTAAAGTTACTATGTATGCCTATGCGAAATAAAGTGTTCCGAGAAGCTTAAAATGAGGAAATAAGCGTTCTAAAATGCTTTAAAAATTCAAAGACATTTTTCTATGTTAACTAACGGCACGGTATCGGACCTTAATATTGACCTATAATTTTTAAATTGGACCACGTATTATATTACAGGGTAATAGTGTACCCTACCACAGAAAATAATTATAGGTCATTTAGGGGGTACACAGCGTGACCCTAAATTTTACTATGTATGCCTATGCGAAATAAAATGTTTTGAGAAGCTTAAAATGAAGAAATAAGCGTTCTAAAATGCTTTAAAAATTCAAAGACATCTTTCAATGGTTAATCAACGCAAGGCGCGATATCAGACCTTAATATTGACCCATAATATTTAAATTGGACCAGGTATTATATTACAGGGTAATAGTGTACCCTACCACAGGAAATAATTATAGGTCAATTAGGGGGTACACTATGTATATTTTAAATAGTGCATTAAAACAAGGAAATTCGAAGACACTTTTCTACGTTAACTAACGGCTCGGTATCGGACCTTAATATTGACCTATAATTTTTAAATTGGACCACGTATTATATTACAGGGTAATAGTGTACCCTACAGCAAGAAATAATTATAGGTCATTTAGGGGGTACACAGCGTGACCCTAAATTTTACTATGTATGCCTATGCAAAATAAAATGTTTTGAGAAGCTTAAAATGAAGAAATAAGCGTTCTAAAATGCTTTAAAAATTCAAAGACATCTTTCAATGGTTAATCAACGCAAGGCGCGATATCAGACCTTAATATTGACCCATAATATTTAAATTGGACCAGGTATTATATTACAGGGTAATAGTGTACCCTACCACAGGAAATAATTATAGGTCAATTAGGGGGTACACAGCGTGCCCCTAAAGTTTACTATGTATGCCTATGCGAAATAAAGTGTTCCGAGAAGCTTAAAATGAGGAAATAAGCGTTCTAAAATGCTTTAAAAATTCAAAGACATTTTTCTATGTTAACTAACGGCACGGTATCGGACCTTAATATTGACCTATAATTTTTAAATTGGACCACGTATTATATTACAGGGTAATAGTGTACCCTACCACAGGAAATAATTATAGGTCATTTAGGGGGTACACAGCGTGACCCTAAATTTTACTATGTATGCCTATGCGAAATAAAATGTTTTGAGAAGCTTAAAATGAAGAAATAAGCGTTCTAAAATGCTTTAAAAATTCAAAGACATCTTTCAATGGTTAACCAACGCAAGGCGCGATATCAGACCTTAATATGGAACCATAATATTTAAATTGGACCAGATATTATATTACAGGGTAATAGTGTACCCTACAACAGGAAATAATTATATTTCAATTAGGGGGTACACAGCGTGACCCTAAAGTTTACTATGTATGCCTATGCGAAATAGAGTGTTCTGAGAAGCTTAAAATGAAGAAATAAGCGTTTTAAAATGCTTTAAAAAGTCAAAGACATCTTTCAATGGTTAACTAACGCAAGGCGCAATATCAGACCTTAATATTCACCCATAATATTTAAATTGGACCAGGTATTATATTACAGGGTAATAGTGTACCCTACCACAGGAAATAATTATAGGTCAATTAGGGGGTACACAGCGTGACCCTAAAGTTTACTATGTTTGCCTATGCGAAGTAAAGTGTTCTGAGAAGCTTAAAATGAGGAAATAAGCGTTCTAAAATGCTTTAAAAATTCAAAGACATTTTTCTATGTTAACTAACGGCACGGTATCGGACCTTAATATTGACCTATAATTTTTAAATTGGACCACGTATTATATTACAGGGTAATAGTGTACCCTACCACAGGAAATAATTATAGGTCATTTAGGGGGTACACAGCGTGACCCTAAATTTTACTATGTATGCCTATGCGAAATAAAATGTTTTGAGAAGCTTAAAATGAAGAAATAAGCGTTCTAAAATGCTTTAAAAATTCAAAGACATCTTTCAATGGTTAATCAACGCAAGGCGCGATATCAGACCTTAATATTGACCCATAATATTTAAATTGGACCAGGTATTATATTACAGGGTAATAGTGTACCCTACCACAGGAAATAATTATAGGTCAATTAGGGGGTACACAGCGTGCCCCTAAAGTTTACTATGTATGCCTATGCGAAATAAAGTGTTCCGAGAAGCTTAAAATGAGGAAATAAGCGTTCTAAAATGCTTTAAAAATTCAAAGACATTTTTCTATGTTAACTAACGGCACGGTATCGGACCTTAATATTGACGTATAATTTTTAAATAGGACCACGTATTATATTACAGGGTTATAGTGTACCCTACCATAGGAAATAATTATAGGTCAATTAGGGGGTACACAGAGTGAACCTAAAGTTTACTATGTATGCCTATGCGAAAAATAGTGTTCTGAGAAGCTTAAAATGAAGATATAAGTGTTCTAAAATGCTTTAAAAATTCAAAGACATCTTTCAATGGTTAATGAACGCAAGGCGCAATATCAGACCTTAATATTGACCCATAATATTTAAATTGGACCAGGTATTATGTTACAGGGTAATAGTGTACCCTACCACAGGAAATAATTATAGGTCAATTAGGGGGTACACTATGTATATTTTAAATAGTGCATTAAAACAAGGAAATTCGAAGACACTTTTCTACGTTAACTAACGGCTCGGTATCGGACCTTAATATTGACCTATAATTTTTAAATTGGACCACGTATTATATTACAGGGTAATAGTGTACCCTACAGCAAGAAATAATTATAGGTCAATTAGGGGGTACACAGCGTGACCCTAAAGTTTACTATGTATTCCTATGCAAAATAAAGTGTTTTGAGAAGCTTAAAATGAGGAAATAAGCGTTCTAAAATGCTTTAAAAATTCAAAGACATTTTTCTATGTTAACTAACGGCACGGTATCGGACCTTAATATTGACCTATAATTTTTAAATTGGACCACGTATTATATTACAGGGTAATAGTGTACCCTACCACAGGAAATAATTATAGGTCATTTAGGGGGTACACAGCGTGACCCTAAATTTTACTATGTATGCCTATGCAAAATAAAATGTTTTGAGAAGCTTAAAATGAAGAAATAAGCGTTCTAAAATGCTTTAAAAATTCAAAGACATCTTTCAATGGTTAATCAACGCAAGGCGCGATATCAGACCTTAATATTGACCCATAATATTTAAATTGGACCAGGTATTATATTACAGGGTAATAGTGTACCCTACCACAGGAAATAATTATAGGTCATTTAGGGGGTACACAGCGTGCCCCTAAAAATTAATATGTATGCCTATGCGAAATAAAGTGCTCCAAGAAGCTTAAAATGAGGAAATAAGCGTTCTAAAATGCTTTAAAAATTCAAAGACATTTTTCTATGTTAACTAACGGCAAGGTATCGGACCTTAATATTGACCTATAATTTTTAAATTGGACCACGTATTATATTACAGGGTAATAGTGTACCCTACCACAGGAAATAATTATAGGTCATTTAGGGGGTACACAGCGTGACCCTAAATTTTACTATGTATGCCTATGCGAAATAAAATGTTTTGAGAAGCTTAAAATGAAGAAATAAGCTTTCTAAAATGCTTTAAAAATTCAAAGACATCTTTCAATGGTTAATCAACGCAAGGCGCGATATCAGACCTTAATATTGACCCATAATATTTAAATTGGACCAGGTATTATATTACAGGGTAATAGTGTACCCTACCACAGGAAATAATTATAGGTCAATTAGGGGGTACACAGCGTGCCCCTAAAGTTTACTATGTATGCCTATGCGAAATAAAATGTTTTGAGAAGCTTAAAATGAAGAAATAAGCGTTCTAAAATGCTTTAAAAATTCAAAGACATCTTTCAATGGTTAATCAACGCAAGGCGCGATATCAGACCTTAATATTGACCCATAATATTTAAATTGGACCAGGTATTATATTACAGGGTAATAGTGTACCCTACCACAGGAAATAATTATAGGTCAATTAGGGGGTACACAGCGTGCCCCTAAAAATTAATATGTATGCCTATGCGAAATAAAGTGTTCCGAGAAGCTTAAAATGAGGAAATAAGCGTTCTAAAATGCTTTAAAAATTCAAAGACATTTTTCTATGTTAACTAACGGCAAGGTATCGGACCTTAATATTGACCTATAATTTTTAAATTGGACCACGTATTATATTACAGGGTAATAGTGTACCCTACCACAGGAAATAATTATAGGTCATTTAGGGGGTACACAGCGTGACCCTAAATTTTACTATGTATGCCTATGCGAAATAAAATGTTTTGAGAAGCTTAAAATGAAGAAATAAGCTTTCTAAAATGCTTTAAAAATTCAAAGACATCTTTCAATGGTTAATCAACGCAAGGCGCGATATCAGACCTTAATATTGACCCATAATATTTAAATTGGACCAGGTATTATATTACAGGGTAATAGTGTACCCTACCACAGGAAATAATTATATTTCAATTAGGGGGTACACAGCGTGCCCCTAAAGTTTACTATGTATGCCTATGCGAAATAAAGTGTTCCGAGAAGCTTAAAATGAGGAAATAAGATTCTAAAATGCTTTAAAAATTCAAAGACATTTTTCTATGTTAACTAACGGCACGGTATCGGACCTTAATATTGACCTATAATTTTTAAATTGGACCACGTATTATATTACAGGGTAATAGTTTACCCTACCACAGAAAATAATTATAGGTCATTTAGGGGGTACACAGCGTGACCCTAAATTTTACTATGTATGCCTATGCGAAATAAAATGTTTTGAGAAGCTTAAAATGAAGAAATAAGCGTTCTAAAATGCTTTAAAAATTCAAAGACATCTTTCAATGGTTAATCAACGCAAGGCGCGATATCAGACCTTAATATTGACCCATAATATTTAAATTGGACCAGGTATTATATTACAGGGTAATAGTGTACCCTACCACAGGAAATAATTATAGGTCAATTAGGGGGTACACAGCGTGCCCCTAAAGTTTACTATGTATGCCTATGCGAAATAAAGTGTTCCGAGAAGCTTAAAATGAGGAAATAAGCGTTCTAAAATGCTTTAAAAATTCAAAGACATTTTTCTATGTTAACTAACGGCACGGTATCGGACCTTAATATTGACCTATAATTTTTAAATTGGACCACGTATTATATTACAGGGTAATAGTGTACCCTACCACAGGAAATAATTATAGGTCATTTAGGGGGTACACAGCGTGACCCTAAATTTTACTATGTATGCCTATGCGAAATAAAATGTTTTGAGAAGCTTAAAATGAAGAAATAAGCGTTCTAAAATGCTTTAAAAATTCAAAGACATCTTTCAATGGTTAACCAACGCAAGGCGCGATATCAGACCTTAATATGGAACCATAATATTTAAATTGGACCAGATATTATATTACAGGGTAATAGTGTACCCTACAACAGGAAATAATTATATTTCAATTAGGGGGTACACAGCGTGACCCTAAAGTTTACTATGTATGCCTATGCGAAATAGAGTGTTCTGAGAAGCTTAATATGAAGAAATAAGCGTTTTAAAATGCTTTAAAAAATCAAAGACATCTTTCAATGGTTAACTAACGCAAGGCGCAATATCAGACCTTAATATTCACCCATAATATTTAAATTGGACCAGGTTTTATATTACAGGGTAATAGTGTACCCTACCACAGGAAATAATTATAGGTCAATTAGGGGGTACACAGCGTGACCCTAAAGTTTACTATGTTTGCCTATGCGAAGTAAAGTGTTCTGAGAAGCTTAAAATGAGGAAATAAGCGTTCTAAAATGCTTTAAAAATTCAAAGACATTTTTCTATGTTAACTAACGGCACGGTATCGGACCTTAATATTGACCTATAATTTTTAAATTGGACCACGTATTATATTACAGGGTAATAGTGTACCCTACCACAGGAAATAATTATTGGTCATTTAGGGGGTACACAGCGTGACCCTAAATTTTACTATGTATGCCTATGCGAAATAAAATGTTTTGAGAAGCTTAAAATGAAGAAATAAGCGTTCTAAAATGCTTTAAAAATTCAAAGACATCTTTCAATGGTTAATCAACGCAAGGCGCGATATCAGACCTTAATATTGACCCATAATATTTAAATTGGACCAGGTATTATATTACAGGGTAATAGTGTACCCTACCACAGGAAATAATTATAGGTCAATTAGGGGGTACACAGCGTGCCCCTAAAGTTTACTATGTATGCCTATGCGAAATAAAGTGTTCCGAGAAGCTTAAAATGAGGAAATAAGCGTTCTAAAATGATTTAAAAATTCAAAGACATTTTTCTATGTTAACTAACGGCACGGTATCGGACCTTAATATTGACCTATAATTTTTAAATTGGACCACGTATTATATTACAGGGTAATAGTGTACCCTACCACAGGAAATAATTATAGGTCATTTAGGGGGTACACAGCGTGACCCTAAAGTTTACTATGTATGCCTATGCGAAATAGAGTGTTCTGAGAAACTTAAAATGAAGAAATAAGCGTTCTAAAATGCTTTAAAAAATCAAAGACATCTTTCAATGGTTAACTAACGCAAGGCGCAATATCAGACCTTAATATTGACCCATAATATTTAAATTGGACCAGATATAATATTACAGGGTAATAGTGTACCCTACAGCAGGAAATAATTATAGGTCAATTAGGGGGTACACAGCGTGACCCTAAAGTTTACTATGTATTCCTATGCAAAATAAAGTGTTCTGAGAAGCTTAAAATGAGGAAATAAGCGTTCTAAAATGCTTTAAAAATTCAAAGACATTTTTCTATGTTAACTAACGGTACGGTATCGGACCTTAATATTGACGTATAATTTTTAAATAGGACCACGTATTATATTACAGGGTTATAGTGTACCCTACCATAGGAAATAATTATAGGTCAATTAGGGGGTACACAGAGTGACCCTAAAGTTTACTATGTATGCCTATGCGAAATAAAGTGTTCTGAGAAGCTTAAAATGAAGAAATAAGCGTTCTAAAGTGCTTTAAAAATTCAAAGACATCTTTCAATGGTTAACTAACGCAAGGCGCAATATCAGACCTTAATATTGACCCATAATATTTAAATTGGACCAGGTATTATATTACAGGGTAATAGTGTACCCTACCACAGGAAATAATTATAGGTCAATTAGGGGGTACACTATGTATATTTTAAAGAGTGCATTAAAACAAGGAAATTCGAAGACACTTTTCTACGTTAACTAACGGCTCGGTATCGGACCTTAATATTGACCTATAATTTTTAAATTGGACCACGTATTATATTACAGGGTAATAGTGTACCCTACAGCAAGAAATAATTATAGGTCAATTAGGGGGTACACAGCGTGACCCTAAAGTTTACTATGTATTCCTATGCAAAATAAAGTGTTTTGAGAAGCTTAAAATGAGGAAATAAGCGTTCTAAAATGCTTTAAAAATTCAAAGACATTTTTCTATGTTAACTAACGGCACGGTATCGGACCTTAATATTGACCTATAATTTTTAAATTGGACCACGTATTATATTACAGGGTAATAGTGTACCCTACCACAGGAAATAATTATAGGTCATTTAGGGGGTACACAGCGTGACCCTAAATTTTACTATGTATGCCTATGCGAAATAAAATGTTTTGAGAAGCTTAAAATGAAGAAATAAGCGTTCTAAAATGCTTTAAAAATTCAAAGACATCTTTCAATGGTTAACCAACGCAAGGCGCGATATCAGACCTTAATATGGAACCATAATATTTAAATTGGACCAGATATTATATTACAGGGTAATAGTGTACCCTACAACAGGAAATAATTATAGGTCATTTAGGGGGTACACAGCGTGACCCTAAATTTTACTATGTATGCCTATGCGAAATAAAATGTTTTGAGAAGCTTAAAATGAAGAAATAAGCGTTCTAAAATGCTTTAAAAATTCAAAGACATCTTTCAATGGTTAACCAACGCAAGGCGCGATATCAGACCTTAATATGGAACCATAATATTTAAATTGGACCAGATATTATATTACAGGGTAATAGTGTACCCTACAACAGGAAATAATTATATTTCAATTAGGGGGTACACAGCGTGACCCTAAAGTTTACTATGTATGCCTATGCGAAATAGAGTGTTCTGAGAAGCTTAATATGAAGAAATAAGCGTTTTAAAATGCTTTAAAAAATCAAAGACATCTTTCAATGGTTAACTAACGCAAGGCGCAATATCAGACCTTAATATTCACCCATAATATTTAAATTGGACCAGGTTTTATATTACAGGGTAATAGTGTACCCTACCACAGGAAATAATTATAGGTCAATTAGGGGGTACACAGCGTGACCCTAAAGTTTACTATGTTTGCCTATGCGAAGTAAAGTGTTCTGAGAAGCTTAAAATGAGGAAATAAGCGTTCTAAAATGCTTTAAAAATTCAAAGACATTTTTCTATGTTAACTAACGGCACGGTATCGGACCTTAATATTGACCTATAATTTTTAAATTGGACCACGTATTATATTACAGGGTAATAGTGTACCCTACCACAGGAAATAATTATTGGTCATTTAGGGGGTACACAGCGTGACCCTAAATTTTACTATGTATGCCTATGCGAAATAAAATGTTTTGAGAAGCTTAAAATGAAGAAATAAGCGTTCTAAAATGCTTTAAAAATTCAAAGACATCTTTCAATGGTTAATCAACGCAAGGCGCGATATCAGACCTTAATATTGACCCATAATATTTAAATTGGACCAGGTATTATATTACAGGGTAATAGTGTACCCTACCACAGGAAATAATTATAGGTCAATTAGGGGGTACACAGCGTGCCCCTAAAGTTTACTATGTATGCCTATGCGAAATAAAGTGTTCCGAGAAGCTTAAAATGAGGAAATAAGCGTTCTAAAATGATTTAAAAATTCAAAGACATTTTTCTATGTTAACTAACGGCACGGTATCGGACCTTAATATTGACCTATAATTTTTAAATTGGACCACGTATTATATTACAGGGTAATAGTGTACCCTACCACAGGAAATAATTATAGGTCATTTAGGGGGTACACAGCGTGACCCTAAAGTTTACTATGTATGCCTATGCGAAATAGAGTGTTCTGAGAAACTTAAAATGAAGAAATAAGCGTTCTAAAATGCTTTAAAAAATCAAAGACATCTTTCAATGGTTAACTAACGCAAGGCGCAATATCAGACCTTAATATTGACCCATAATATTTAAATTGGACCAGATATAATATTACAGGGTAATAGTGTACCCTACAGCAGGAAATAATTATAGGTCAATTAGGGGGTACACAGCGTGACCCTAAAGTTTACTATGTATTCCTATGCAAAATAAAGTGTTCTGAGAAGCTTAAAATGAGGAAATAAGCGTTCTAAAATGCTTTAAAAATTCAAAGACATTTTTCTATGTTAACTAACGGTACGGTATCGGACCTTAATATTGACGTATAATTTTTAAATAGGACCACGTATTATATTACAGGGTTATAGTGTACCCTACCATAGGAAATAATTATAGGTCAATTAGGGGGTACACAGAGTGACCCTAAAGTTTACTATGTATGCCTATGCGAAATAAAGTGTTCTGAGAAGCTTAAAATGAAGAAATAAGCGTTCTAAAGTGCTTTAAAAATTCAAAGACATCTTTCAATGGTTAACTAACGCAAGGCGCAATATCAGACCTTAATATTGACCCATAATATTTAAATTGGACCAGGTATTATATTACAGGGTAATAGTGTACCCTACCAACGGAAATAATTATAGGTCAATTAGGGGGTACACTATGTATATTTTAAATAGTGCATTAAAACAAGGAAATTCGAAGACACTTTTCTACGTTAACTAACGGCTCGGTATCGGACCTTAATATTGACCTATAATTTTTAAATTGGACCACGTATTATATTACAGGGTAATAGTGTACCCTACAGCAAGAAATAATTATAGGTCAATTAGGGGGTACACAGCGTGACCCTAAAGTTTACTATGTATTCCTATGCAAAATAAAGTGTTTTGAGAAGCTTAAAATGAGGAAATAAGCGTTCTAAAATGCTTTAAAAATTCAAAGACATTTTTCTATGTTAACTAACGGCACGGTATCGGACCTTAATATTGACCTATAATTTTTAAATTGGACCACGTATTATATTACAGGGTAATAGTGTACCCTACCACAGGAAATAATTATAGGTCATTTAGGGGGTACACAGCGTGACCCTAAATTTTACTATGTATGCCTATGCGAAATAAAATGTTTTGAGAAGCTTAAAATGAAGAAATAAGCGTTCTAAAATGCTTTAAAAATTCAAAGACATCTTTCAATGGTTAACCAACGCAAGGCGCGATATCAGACCTTAATATGGAACCATAATATTTAAATTGGGCCAGATATTATATTACAGGGTAATAGTGTACCCTACAACAGGAAATAATTATATTTCAATTAGGGGGTACACAGCGTGACCCTAAAGTTTACTATGTATGCCTATGCGAAATAGAGTGTTCTGAGAAGCTTAAAATGAAGAAATAAGCGTTCTAAAATGCTTTAAAAAATCAAAGACATCTTTCAATGGTTAACTAACGCAAGGCGCAATATCAGACCTTAATATTCACCCATAATATTTAAATTGGACCAGGTATTATATTACAGGGTAATAGTGTACCCTACCACAGGAAATAATTATAGGTCAATTAGGGGGTACACAGCGTGACCCTAAAGTTTACTATGTTTGCCTATGCGAAGTAAAGTGTTCTGAGAAGCTTAAAATGAGGAAATAAGCGTTCTAAAATGCTTTAAAAATTCAAAGACATTTTTCTATGTTAACTAACGGCACGGTATCGGACCTTAATATTGACCTATAATTTTTAAATTGGACCACGTATTATATTACAGGGTAATAGTGTACCCTACCACAGGAAATAATTATAGGTCATTTAGGGGGTACACAGCGTGACCCTAAATTTTACTATGTATGCCTATGCGAAATAAAATGTTTTGAGAAGCTTAAAATGAAGAAATAAGCGTTCTAAAATGCTTTAAAAATTCAAAGACATCTTTCAATGGTTAATCAACGCAAGGCGCGATATCAGACCTTAATATTGACCCATAATATTTAAATTGGACCAGGTATTATATTACAGGGTAATAGTGTACCCTACCACAGGAAATAATTATAGGTCAATTAGGGGGTACACAGCGTGCCCCTAAAGTTTACTATGTATGCCTATGCGAAATAAAGTGTTCCGAGAAGCTTAAAATGAGGAAATAAGCGTTCTAAAATGCTTTAAAAATTCAAAGACATTTTTCTATGTTAACTAACGGCACGGTATCGGACCTTAATATTGACCTATAATTTTTAAATTGGACCACGTATTATATTACAGGGTAATAGTGTACCCTACCACAGGAAATAATTATAGGTCATTTAGGGGGTACACAGCGTGACCCTAAAGTTTACTATGTATGCCTATGCGAAATAGAGTGTTCTGAGAAACTTAAAATGAAGAAATAAGCGTTCTAAAATGCTTTAAAAAATCAAAGACATCTTTCAATGGTTAACTAACGCAAGGCGCAATATCAGACCTTAATATTGACCCATAATATTTAAATTGGACCAGATATTATATTACAGGGTAATAGTGTACCCTACAGCAGGAAATAATTATAGGTCAATTAGGGGGTACACAGCGTGACCCTAAAGTTTACTATGTATTCCTATGCAAAATAAAGTGTTCTGAGAAGCTTAAAATGAGGAAATAAGCGTTCTAAAATGCTTTAAAAATTCAAAGACATTTTTCTATGTTAACTAACGGTACGGTATCGGACCTTAATATTGACGTATAATTTTTAAATAGGACCACGTATTATATTACAGGGTTATAGTGTACCCTACCATAGGAAATAATTATAGGTCAATTAGGGGGTACACAGAGTGACCCTAAAGTTTACTATGTATGCCTATGCGAAATAAAGTGTTCTGAGAAGCTTAAAATGAAGAAATAAGCGTTCTAAAGTGCTTTAAAAATTCAAAGACATCTTTCAATGGTTAACTAACGCAAGGCGCAATATCAGACCTTAATATTGACCCATAATATTTAAATTGGACCAGGTATTATATTACAGGGTAATAGTGTACCCTACCACAGGAAATAATTATAGGTCAATTAGGGGGTACACTATGTATATTTTAAATAGTGCATTAAAACAAGGAAATTCGAAGACACTTTTCTACGTTAACTAACGGCTCGGTATCGGACCTTAATATTGACCTATAATTTTTAAATTGGACCACGTATTATATTACAGGGTAATAGTGTACCCTACAGCAAGAAATAATTATAGGTCAATTAGGGGGTACACAGCGTGACCCTAAAGTTTACTATGTATTCCTATGCAAAATAAAGTGTTTTGAGAAGCTTAAAATGAGGAAATAAGCGTTCTAAAATGCTTTAAAAATTCAAAGACATTTTTCTATGTTAACTAACGGCACGGTATCGGACCTTAATATTGACCTATAATTTTTAAATTTTACCACGTATTATATTACAGGGTAATAGTGTACCCTACCACAGGAAATAATTATAGGTCATTTAGGGGGTACACAGCGTGACCCTAAATTTTACTATGTATGCCTATGCAAAATAAAATGTTTTGAGAAGCTTAAAATGAAGAAATAAGCGTTCTAAAATGCTTTAAAAATTCAAAGACATCTTTCAATGGTTAATCAACGCAAGGCGCGATATCAGACCTTAATATTGACCCATAATATTTAAATTGGACCAGGTATTATATTACAGGGTAATAGTGTACCCTACCACAGGAAATAATTATAGGTCAATTAGAAGGTACACAGCGTGCCCCTAAAAATTAATATGTATGCCTATGCGAAATAAAGTGTTCCGAGAAGCTTAAAATGAGGAAATAAGCGTTCTAAAATGCTTTAAAAAATCAAAGACATCTTTCAATGGTTAACTAACGCAAGGCGCAATATCAGACCTTAATATTCACCCATAATATTTAAATTGGACCAGGTATTATATTACAGGGTAATAGTGTACCCTACCACAGGAAATAATTATAGGTCAATTAGGGGGTACACAGCGTGACCCTAAAGTTTACTATGTATGCCTATGCGAAATAAAGTGTTCTGAGAAGCTTAAAATGAGGAAATAAGCGTTCTAAAATGCTTTAAAAATTCAAAGACATTTTTCTATGTTAACTAACGGCACGGTATCGGACCTTAATATTGACCTATAAATTTTAAATTGGACCACGTATTATATTACAGGGTAATAGTGTACCCTACCACAGGAAATAAGTATAGGTCATTTAGGGGGTACACAGCGTGACCCTAAATTTTACTATGTATGCCTATGCGAAATAAAATGTTTTGAGAAGCTTAAAATGAAGAAATAAGCGTTCTAAAATGCTTTAAAAATTCAAAGACATCTTTCAATGGTTAACTAACGCAAGGCGCGATATCAGACCTTAATATGGAACCATAATATTTAAATTGGACCAGGTATTATATTACAGGGTAATAGTGTACCCTACAACAGGAAATAATTATAGGTCAATTAGGGGGTACACAGCGTGACCCTAAAGTTTACTATGTATGCCTATGCGAAATAAAGTGTTCTGAGAAGCTTAAAATGAGGAAATAAGCGTTCTAAAATGCTTTAAAAATTGAAAGACATTTTTCTATGTTAACTAACGGCACGGTATCGGACCTTAATATTGACCTATAAATTTTAAATTGGACCCCGTATTATATTACACGGTAATAGTGTACCCTACCACAGGAAATAATTATAGGTCATTTAGGGGGTACACAGCGTGACCCTAAATTTTACTATGTATGCCTATGCGAAATAAAATGTTTTGAGAAGCTTAAAAGGAAGAAATAAGCGTTCTAAAATGCTTTAAAAATTCAAAGATATCTTTCAATGGTTAATGAACGCAAGGCGCGATATCAGACCTTAATATTGACCCATAATATTTAAATTGGACCAGGTATTAGATTACAGGGTAATAGTGTACCCTACAGCAGGAAATAATTATAGGTCAATTAGGGGGTACACAGCGTGACCCTAAAGTTTACTATGTATTCCTATGCAAAATAAAGTGTTCTGAGAAGCTTAAAATGAGGAAATAAGCGTTCTAAAATGCTTTAAAAATTCAAAGACATTTTTCTATGTTAACTAACGGTACGGTATCGGACCTTAATATTGACCTATAATTTTTAAATTGGACCACGTATTATATTACAGGGTTATAGTGTACCCTACCACAGGAAATAATTATAGGTCAATTAGGGGGTACACAGAGTGACCCTAAAGTTTACTATGTATGCCTATGCGAAATAAAGTGTTCTGAGAAGCTTAAAATGAAGAAATAAGCGTTCTAAAATGCTTTAAAAATTCAAAGACATCTTTCAATGGTTAACTAACGCAAGGCGCAATATCAGACCTTAATATTGACCCATAATATTTAAATTGGACCAGGTATTATATTACAGGGTAATAGTGTACCCTACCACAGGAAATAATTATAGGTCAATTAGGGGGTACACAGCGTGCCCCTAAAGTTTACTATGTATGCCTATGCGAAATAAAGTGTTCCGAGAAGCTTAAAATGAGGAAATAAGCGTTCTAAAATGCTTTAAAAATTCAAAGACATTTTTCTATGTTAACTAACGGCACGGTATCGGACCTTAATATTGACCTATAATTTTTAAATTGTTCCACGTATTATATTACAGGGTAATAGTGTACCCTACCACAGGAAATAATTATAGGTCTTTTAGGGGGTACACAGCGTGACCCTAAATTTTACTATGTATGCCTATGCGAAATAAAATGTTTTGAGAAGCTTAAAATGAAGAAATAAGCGTTCTAAAATGCTTTAAAAATTCAAAGACATCTTTCAATGGTTAACCAACGCAAGGCGCGATATCAGACCTTAATATGGAACCATAATATTTAAATTGGACCAGATATTATATTACAGGGTAATAGTGTACCCTACAACAGGAAATAATTATATTTCAATTAGGGGGTACACAGCGTGACCCTAAAGTTTACTATGTATGCCTATGCGAAATAGAGTGTTCTGAGAAGCTTAAAATGAAGAAATAAGCGTTCTAAAATGCTTTAAAAAATCAAAGACATCTTTCAATGGTTAACTAACGCAAGGCGCAATATCAGACCTTAATATTCACCCATAATATTTAAATTGGACCAGGTATTATATTACAGGGTAATAGTGTACCCTACCACAGGAAATAATTATAGGTCAATTAGGGGGTACACAGCGTGACCCTAAAGTTTACTATGTTTGCCTATGCGAAGTAAAGTGTTCTGAGAAGCTTAAAATGAGGAAATAAGCGTTCTAAAATGCTTTAAAAATTCAAAGACATTTTTCTATGTTAACTAACGGCACGGTATCGGACCTTAATATTGACCTATAATTTTTAAATTGGACCACGTATTATATTACAGGGTAATAGTGTACCCTACCACAGGAAATAATTATAGGTCATTTAGGGGGTACACAGCGTGACCCTAAAGTTTACTATGTATGCCTATGCGAAATAGAGTGTTCTGAGAAGCTTAAAATGAAGAAATAAGCGTTCTAAAATGCTTTAAAAAATCAAAGACATCTTTCAATGGTTAACTAACGCCAGGGGCAATATCAGACCTTAATATTGACCCATAATATTTAAATTGGACCAGATATTATATTACAGAGTAATAGTGTACCCTACAGCAGGAAATAATTATAGGTCAATTAGGGGGTACACAGCGTGACCCTAAAGTTTACTATGTATTCCTATGCAAAATAAAGTGTTCTGAGAAGCTTAAAATGAGGAAATAAGCGTTCTAAAATGCTTTAAAAATTCAAAGACATTTTTCTATGTTAACTAACGGTACGGTATCGGACCTTAATATTGACGTATAATTTTTAAATAGGACCACGTATTATATTACAGGGTTATAGTGTACCCTACCATAGGAAATAATTATAGGTCAATTAGGGGGTACACAGAGTGAACCTAAAGTTTACTATGTATGCCTATGCGAAAAATAGTGTTCTGAGAAGCTTAAAATGAAGAAATAAGTGTTCTAAAATGCTTTAAAAATTCAAAGACATCTTTCAATGGTTAATGAACGCAAGGCGCGATATCAGACCTTAATATTGACCCATAATATTTAAATTGGACCAGGTATTATATTACAGGGTAATAGTGTACCCTACAGCAGGAAATAATTATAGGTCAATTAGGGGGTACACAGCGTGACCCTAAAGTTTACTATGTATTCCTATGCAAAATAAAGTGTTCTGAGAAGCTTAAAATGAGGAAATAAGCGTTCTAAAATGCTTTAAAAATTCAAAGACATTTTTCTATGTTAACTAACGGTACGGTATCGGACCTTAATATTGACCTATAATTTTTAAATTGGACCACGTATTATATTACAGGGTTATAGTGTACCCTACCACAGGAAATAATTATAGGTCAATTAGGGGGTACACAGAGTGACCCTAAAGTTTACTATGTATGCCTATGCGAAATAAAGTGTTCTGAGAAGCTTAAAATGAAGAAATAAGAGTTCTAAAGTGCTTTAAAAATTCAAAGACATCTTTCAATGGTTAACTAACGCAAGGCGCAATATCAGACCTTAATATTGACCCATAATATTTAAATTGGACCAGGTATTATATTACAGGGTAATAGTGTACCCTACCACAGGAAATAATTATAGGTCAATTAGGGGGTACACAGCGTGCCCCTAAAGTTTACTATGTATGCCTATGCGAAATAAAGTGTTCCGAGAAGCTTAAAATGAGGAAATAAGCGTTCTAAAATGCTTTAAAAATTCAAAGACATTTTTCTATGTTAACTAACGGCACGGTATCGGACCTTAATATTGACCTATAATTTTTAAATTGGACCACGTATTATATTACAGGGTAATAGTGTACCCTACCACAGGAAATAATTATAGGTCATTTAGGGGGTACACAGCGTGACCCTAAAGTTTACTATGTATTCCTATGCAAAATAAAGTGTTTTGAGAAGCTTAAAATGAGGAAATAAGCGTTCTAAAATGCTTTAAAAATTCAAAGACATTTTTCTATGTTAACTAACGGCACGGTATCGGACCTTAATATTGACCTATAATTTTTAAATTGGACCACGTATTATATAACAGGGTAATAGTGTACCCTACCACAGGAAATAATTATAGGTCATTTAGGGGGTACACAGCGTGACCCTAAATTTTACTATGTATGCCTATGCAAAATAAAATGTTTTGAGAAGCTTAAAATGAAGAAATAAGCGTTCTAAAATGCTTTAAAAATTCAAAGACATCTTTCAATGGTTAATCAACGCAAGGCGCGATATCAGACCTTAATATTGACCCATAATATTTAAATTGGACCAGGTATTATATTACAGGGTAATAGTGTACCCTACCACAGGAAATAATTATAGGTCAATTAGGGGGTACACAGCGTGCCCCTAAAAATTAATATGTATGCCTATGCGAAATAAAGTGTTCCGAGAAGCTTAAAATGAGGAAATAAGCGTTCTAAAATGCTTTAAAAATTCAAAGACATTTTTCTATGTTAACTAACGGCAAGGTATCGGACCTTAATATTGACCTATAATTTTTAAATTGGACCACGTATTATATTACAGGGTAATAGTGTACCCTACCACAGGAAATAATTATAGGTCATTTAGGGGGTACACAGCGTGACCCTAAATTTTACTATGTATGCCTATGCGAAATAAAATGTTTTGAGAAGCTTAAAATATAGAAATAAGCTTTCTAAAATGCTTTAAAAATTCAAAGACATCTTTCAATGGTAAATCAACGCAAGGCGCGATATCAGACCTTAATATTGACCCATAATATTTAAATTGGACCAGGTATTATATTACAGGGTAATAGTGTACCCTACCACAGGAAATAATTATAGGTCAATTAGGGGGTACACAGCTTCCCCCTAAAGTTTACTATGTATGCCTATGCGAAATAAAGTGTTCCGAGAAGCTTAAAATGAGGAAATAAGCGTTCTAAAATGCTTTAAAAATTCAAAGACATTTTTCTATGTTAACTAACGGCACGGTATCGGACCTTAATATTGACCTATAATTTTTAAATTGGACCACGTATTATATTACAGGGTAATAGTGTACCCTACCACAGAAAATAATTATAGGTCATTTAGGGGGTACACAGCGTGACCCTAAATTTTACTATGTATGCCTATGCGAAATAAAATGTTTTGAGAAGCTTAAAATGAAGAAATAAGCGTTCTAAAATGCTTTAAAAATTCAAAGACATCTTTCAATGGTTAATCAACGCAAGGCGCGATATCAGACCTTAATATTGACCCATAATATTTAAATTGGACCAGGTATTATATTACAGGGTAATAGTGTACCCTACCGCAGGAAATAATTATAGGTCAATTAGGGGGTACACAGCGTGCCCCTAAAGTTTACTATGTATGCCTATGCGAAATAAAGTGTTCCGAGAAGCTTAAAATGAGGAAATAAGCGTTCTAAAATGCTTTAAAAATTCAAAGACATTTTTCTATGTTAACTAACGGCACGGTATCGGACCTTAATATTGACCTATAATTTTTAAATTGGACCACGTATTATATTACAGGGTAATAGTGTACCCTACCTCAGGAAATAATTATAGGTCATTTAGGGGGTACACAGCGTGACCCTAAATTTTACTATGTATGCCTATGCGAAATAAAATGTTTTGAGAAGCTTAAAATGAAGAAATAAGCGTTCTAAAATGCTTTAAAAATTCAAAGACATCTTTCAATGGTTAATCAACGCAAGGCGCGATATCAGACCTTAATATTGACCCATAATATTTAAATTGGACCAGGTATTATATTACAGGGTAATAGTGTACCCTACCACAGGAAATAATTATAGGTCAATTAGGGGGTACACAGCGTGCCCCTAAAGTTTACTATGTATGCCTATGCGAAATAAAGTGTTCCGAGAAGCTTAAAATGAGGAAATAAGCGTTCTAAAATGCTTTAAAAATTCAAAGACATTTTTCTATGTTAACTAACGGCACGGTATCGGACCTTAATATTGACCTACAATTTTTAAATTGGACCACGTATTATATTACAGGGTAATAGTGTACCCTGCCACAGGAAATAATTATAGGTCATTTAGGGGGTACACAGCGTGACCCTAAAGTTTACTATGTATGCCTATGCGAAATAGAGTGTTCTGAGAAACTTAAAATGAAGAAATAAGCGTTCTAAAATGCTTTAAAAATTCAAAGACATCTTTCAATGGTTAATCAACGCAAGGCGCGATATCAGACCTTAATATTGACCCATAATATTTAAATTGGACCAGGTATTATATTACAGGGTAATAGTGTACCCTACCACAGGAAATAATTATAGGTCAATTAGGGGGTACACAGCGTGCCCCTAAAGTTTACTATGTATGCCTATGCGAAATAAAGTGTTCCGAGAAGCTTAAAATGAGGAAATAAGCGTTCTAAAATGCTTTAAAAATTCAAAGACATTTTTCTATGTTAACTAACGGCACGGTATCGGACCTTAATATTGACGTATAATTTTTAAATAGGACCACGTATTATATTACAGGGTTATAGTGTACCCTACCATAGGAAATAATTATAGGTCAATTAGGGGGTACACAGAGTGAACCTAAAGTTTACTATGTATGCCTATGCGAAAAATAGTGTTCTGAGAAGCTTAAAATGAAGATATAAGTGTTCTAAAATGCTTTAAAAATTCAAAGACATCTTTCAATGGTTAATGAACGCAAGGCGCGATATCAGACCTTAATATTGACCCATAATATTTAAATTGGACCAGGTATTATATTACAGGGTAATAGTGTACCCTACAGCAGGAAATAATTATAGGTCAATTAGGGGGTACACAGCGTGACCCTAAAGTTTACTATGTATTCCTATGCAAAATAAAGTGTTCTGAGAAGCTTAAAATGAGGAAATAAGCGTTCTAAAATGCTTTAAAAATTCAAAGACATTTTTCTATGTTAACTAACGGTACGGTATCGGACCTTAATATTGACCTATAATTTTTAAATTGGACCACGTATTATATTACAGGGTTATAGTGTACCCTACCACAGGAAATAATTATAGGTCAATTAGGGGGTACACAGAGTGACCCTAAAGTTTACTATGTATGCCTATGCGAAATAAAGTGTTCTGAGAAGCTTAAAATGAAGAAATAAGCGTTCTAAAGTGCTTTAAAAATTCAAAGACATCTTTCAATGGTTAACTAACGCAAGGCGCAATATCAGACCTTAATATTGACCCATAATATTTAAATTGGACCAGGTATTATATTACAGGGTAATAGTGTACCCTACCACAGGAAATAATTATAGGTCAATTAGGGGGTACACTATGTATATTTTAAATAGTGCATTAAAACAAGGAAATTCGAAGACACTTTTCTACGTTAACTAACGGCTCGGTATCGGACCTTAATATTGACCTATAATTTTTAAATTGGACCACGTATTATATTACAGGGTAATAGTGTACCCTACAGCAAGAAATAATTATAGGTCAATTAGGGGGTACACAGCGTGACCCTAAAGTTTACTATGTATTCCTATGCAAAATAAAGTGTTTTGAGAAGCTTAAAATGAGGAAATAAGCGTTCTAAAATGCTTTAAAAATTCAAAGACATTTTTCTATGTTAACTAACGGCACGGTATCGGACCTTAATATTGACCTATAATTTTAAAATTGGACCACGTATTATATTACAGGGTAATAGTGTACCCTACCACAGGAAATAATTATAGGTCATTTAGGGGGTACACAGCGTGACCCTAAATTTTACTATGTATGCCTATGCAAAATAAAATGTTTTGAGAAGCTTAAAATGAAGAAATAAGCGTTCTAAAATGCTTTAAAAATTCAAAGACATCTTTCAATGGTTAATCAACGCAAGGCGCGATATCAGACCTTAATATTGACCCATAATATTTAAATTGGACCAGGTATTATATTACAGGGTAATAGTGTACCCTACCACAGGAAATAATTATAGGTCATTTAGGGGGTACACAGCGTGCCCCTAAAAATTAATATGTATGCCTATGCGAAATAAAGTGCTCCAAGAAGCTTAAAATGAGGAAATAAGCGTTCTAAAATGCTTTAAAAATTCAAAGACATTTTTCTATGTTAACTAACGGCAAGGTATCGGACCTTAATATTGACCTATAATTTTTAAATTGGACCACGTATTATATTACAGGGTAATAGTGTACCCTACCACAGGAAATAATTATAGGTCATTTAGGGGGTACACAGCGTGACCCTAAATTTTACTATGTATGCCTATGCGAAATAAAATGTTTTGAGAAGCTTAAAATGAAGAAATAAGCTTTCTAAAATGCTTTAAAAATTCAAAGACATCTTTCAATGGTTAATCAACGCAAGGCGCGATATCAGACCTTAATATTGACCCATAATATTTAAATTGGACCAGGTATTATATTACAGGGTAATAGTGTACCCTACCACAGGAAATAATTATAGGTCAATTAGAAGGTACACAGCGTGCCCCTAAAAATTAATATGTATGCCTATGCGAAATAAAGTGTTCCGAGAAGCTTAAAATGAGGAAATAAGCGTTCTAAAATGCTTTAAAAAATCAAAGACATCTTTCAATGGTTAACTAACGCAAGGCGCAATATCAGACCTTAATATTCACCCATAATATTTAAATTGGACCAGGTATTATATTACAGGGTAATAGTGTACCCTACCACAGGAAATAATTATAGGTCAATTAGGGGGTACACAGCGTGACCCTAAAGTTTACTATGTATGCCTATGCGAAATAAAGTGTTCTGAGAAGCTTAAAATGAGGAAATAAGCGTTCTAAAATGCTTTAAAAATTCAAAGACATTTTTCTATGTTAACTAACGGCACGGTATCGGACCTTAATATTGACCTATAAATTTTAAATTGGACCACGTATTATATTACAGGGTAATAGTGTACCCTACCACAGGAAATAAGTATAGGTCATTTAGGGGGTACACAGCGTGACCCTAAATTTTACTATGTATGCCTATGCGAAATAAAATGTTTTGAGAAGCTTAAAATGAAGAAATAAGCGTTCTAAAATGCTTTAAAAATTCAAAGACATCTTTCAATGGTTAACTAACGCAAGGCGCGATATCAGACCTTAATATGGAACCATAATATTTAAATTGGACCAGGTATTATATTACAGGGTAATAGTGTACCCTACAACAGGAAATAATTATATTTCAATTAGGGGGTACACAGCGTGACCCTGAAGTTTACTATGTATGCCTATGCGAAATAGAGTGTTCTGAGAAGCTTAAAATGAAGAAATAAGCGTTCTAATATGCTTTAAAAAATCAAAGACATCTTTCAATGGTTAACTAACGCAAGGCGCAATATCAGACCTTAATATTCACCCATAATATTTAAATTGGACCAGCTATTATATTACAGGGTAATAGTGTACCCTACCACAGGAAATAATTATAGGTCAATTAGGGGGTACACAGCGTGACCCTAAAGTTTACTATGTATGCCTATGCGAAATAAAGTGTTCTGAGAAGCTTAAAATGAGGAAATAAGCGTTCTAAAATGCTTTAAAAATTGAAAGACATTTTTCTATGTTAACTAACGGCACGGTATCGGACCTTAATATTGACCTATAAATTTTAAATTGGACCCCGTATTATATTACACGGTAATAGTGTACCCTACCACAGGAAATAATTATAGGTCATTTAGGGGGTACACAGCGTGACCCTAAATTTTACTATGTATGCCTATGCGAAATAAAATGTTTTGAGAAGCTTAAAAGGAAGAAATAAGCGTTCTAAAATGCTTTAAAAATTCAAAGATATCTTTCAATGGTTAATGAACGCAAGGCGCGATATCAGACCTTAATATTGACCCATAATATTTAAATTGGACCAGGTATTAGATTACAGGGTAATAGTGTACCCTACAGCAGGAAATAATTATAGGTCAATTAGGGGGTACACAGCGTGACCCTAAAGTTTACTATGTATTCCTATGCAAAATAAAGTGTTCTGAGAAGCTTAAAATGAGGAAATAAGCGTTCTAAAATGCTTTAAAAATTCAAAGACATTTTTCTATGTTAACTAACGGTACGGTATCGGACCTTAATATTGACCTATAATTTTTAAATTGGACCACGTATTATATTACAGGGTTATAGTGTACCCTACCACAGGAAATAATTATAGGTCAATTAGGGGGTACACAGAGTGACCCTAAAGTTTACTATGTATGCCTATGCGAAATAAAGTGTTCTGAGAAGCTTAAAATGAAGAAATAAGCGTTCTAAAATGCTTTAAAAATTCAAAGACATCTTTCAATGGTTAACTAACGCAAGGCGCAATATCAGACCTTAATATTGACCCATAATATTTAAATTGGACCAGGTATTATATTACAGAGTAATAGTGTACCCTACCACAGGAAATAATTATAGGTCAATTAGGGGGTACACAGCGTGCCCCTAAAGTTTACTATGTATGCCTATGCGAAATAAAGTGTTCCGAGAAGCTTAAAATGAGGAAATAAGCGTTCTAATATGCTTTAAAAAATCAAAGACATCTTTCAATGGTTAACTAACGCAAGGCGCAATATCAGACCTTAATATTCACCCATAATATTTAAATTGGACCAGCTATTATATTACAGGGTAATAGTGTACCCTACCACAGGAAATAATTATAGGTCAATTAGGGGGTACACAGCGTGACCCTAAAGTTTACTATGTATGCCTATGCGAAATAAAGTGTTCTGAGAAGCTTAAAATGAGGAAATAAGCGTTCTAAAATGCTTTAAAAATTGAAAGACATTTTTCTATGTTAACTAACGGCACGGTATCGGACCTTAATATTGACCTATAAATTTTAAATTGGACCCCGTATTATATTACACGGTAATAGTGTACCCTACCACAGGAAATAATTATAGGTCATTTAGGGGGTACACAGCGTGACCCTAAATTTTACTATGTATGCCTATGCGAAATAAAATGTTTTGAGAAGCTTAAAATGAAGAAATAAGCGTTCTAAAATGCTTTAAAAATTCAAAGACATCTTTCAATGGTTAACTAACGCAAGGCGCAATATCAGACCTTAATATTGACCCATAATATTTAAATTGGACCAGGTATTATATTACAGAGTAATAGTGTACCCTACCACAGGAAATAATTATAGGTCAATTAGGGGGTACACAGCGTGCCCCTAAAGTTTACTATGTATGCCTATGCGAAATAAAGTGTTCCGAGAAGCTTAAAATGAGGAAATAAGCGTTCTAAAATGCTTTAAAAATTCAAAGACATTTTTCTATGTTAACTAACGGCACGGTATCGGACCTTAATATTGACCTATGATTTTTAAATTGGACCACGTATTATATTACAGGGTAATAGTGTACCCTACCACAGGAAATAATTATAGGTCATTTAGGGGGTACACAGCGTGACCCTAAATTTTACTATGTATGCCTATGCGAAATAAAATGTTTTGAGAAGCTTAAAATGAAGAAATAAGCGTTCTAAAATGCTTTAAAAATTCAAAGACATCTTTCAATGGTTAACCAACGCAAGGCGCGATATCAGACCTTAATATGGAACCATAATATTTAAATTGGACCAGATATTATATTACAGGGTAATAGTGTACCCTACAACAGGAAATAATTATATTTCAATTAGGGGGTACACAGCGTGACCCTAAAGTTTACTATGTATGCCTATGCGAAATAGAGTGTTCTGAGAAGCTTAAAATGAAGAAATAAGCGTTCTAAAATGCTTTAAAAAATCAAAGACATCTTTCAATGGTTAACTAACGCAAGGCGCAATATCAGACCTTAATATTCACCCATAATATTTAAATTGGACCAGGTATTATATTACAGGGTAATAGTGTACCCTACCACAGGAAATAATTATAGGTCAATTAGGGGGTACACAGCGTGACCCTAAAGTTTACTATGTTTGCCTATGCGAAGTAAAGTGTTCTGAGAAGCTTAAAATGAGGAAATAAGCGTTCTAAAATGCTTTAAAAATTCAAAGACATTTTTCTATGTTAACTAACGGCACGGTATCGGACCTTAATATTGACCTATAATTTTTAAATTGGACCACGTATTATATTACAGGGTAATAGTGTACCCTACCACAGGAAATAATTATAGGTCATTTAGGGGGTACACAGCGTGACCCTAAAGTTTACTATGTATGCCTATGCGAAATAGAGTGTTCTGAGAAGCTTAAAATGAAGAAATAAGCGTTCTAAAATGCTTTAAAAAATCAAAGACATCTTTCAATGGTTAACTAACGCCAGGCGCAATATCAGACCTTAATATTGACCCATAATATTTAAATTGGACCAGATATTATATTACAGGGTAATAGTGTACCCTACAGCAGGAAATAATTATAGGTCAATTAGGGGGTACACAGCGTGACCCTAAAGTTTACTATGTATTCCTATGCAAAATAAAGTGTTCTGAGAAGCTTAAAATGAGGAAATAAGCGTTCTAAAATGCTTTAAAAATTCAAAGACATTTTTCTATGTTAACTAACGGTACGGTATCGGACCTTAATATTGACGTATAATTTTTAAATAGGACCACGTATTATATTACAGGGTTATAGTGTACCCTACCATAGGAAATAATTATAGGTCAATTAGGGGGTACACAGAGTGAACCTAAAGTTTACTATGTATGCCTATGCGAAAAATAGTGTTCTGAGAAGCTTAAAATGAAGAAATAAGTGTTCTAAAATGCTTTAAAAATTCAAAGACATCTTTCAATGGTTAATGAACGCAAGGCGCGATATCAGACCTTAATATTGACCCATAATATTTAAATTGGACCAGGTATTATATTACAGGGTAATAGTGTACCCTACAGCAGGAAATAATTATAGGTCAATTAGGGGGTACACAGCGTGACCCTAAAGTTTACTATGTATTCCTATGCAAAATAAAGTGTTCTGAGAAGCTTAAAATGAGGAAATAAGCGTTCTAAAATGCTTTAAAAATTCAAAGACATTTTTCTATGTTAACTAACGGTACGGTATCGGACCTTAATATTGACCTATAATTTTTAAATTGGACCACGTATTATATTACAGGGTTATAGTGTACCCTACCACAGGAAATAATTATAGGTCAATTAGGGGGTACACAGAGTGACCCTAAAGTTTACTATGTATGCCTATGCGAAATAAAATGTTCTGAGAAGCTTAAAATGAAGAAATAAGAGTTCTAAAGTGCTTTAAAAATTCAAAGACAT
Source organism: Parasteatoda tepidariorum (assembly GCF_982258835.1). NCBI lineage: Eukaryota > Metazoa > Arthropoda > Arachnida > Araneae > Theridiidae > Parasteatoda > Parasteatoda tepidariorum. Next base: position 26,722 of record NW_028257473.1, read on the forward strand.
CTTTCAATGGTTAACTAACGCAAGGCGCAATATCAGACCTTAATATTGACCCATAATATTTAAATTGGACCAGGTATTATATTACAGGGTAATAGTGTACCCTACCACAGGAAATAATTATACGTCAATTAGGGGGTACACTATGTATATTTTAAATAGTGCATTAAAACAAGGAAATTCGAAGACACTTTTCTACGTTAACTAACGGCTCGGTATCGGACCTTAATATTGACCTATAATTTTTAAATTGGACCACGTATTATATTACAGGGTAATAGTGTACCCTACAGCAAGAAATAATTATAGGTCAATTAGGGGGTACACAGCGTGACCCTAAAGTTTACTATGTATTCCTATGCAAAATAAAGTGTTTTGAGAAGCTTAAAATGAGGAAATAAGCGTTCTAAAATGCTTTAAAAATTCAAAGACATTTTTCTATGTTAACTAACGGCACGGTATCGGACCTTAATATTGACCTATAATTTTTAAATTGGACCACGTATTATATTACAGGGTAATAGTGTACCCTACCACAGGAAATAATTATAGGTCATTTAGGGGGTACACAGCGTGACCCTAAATTTTACTATGTATGCCTATGCAAAATAAAATGTTTTGAGAAGCTTAAAATGAAGAAATAAGCGTTCTAAAATGCTTTAAAAATTCAAAGACATCTTTCAATGGTTAATCAACGCAAGGCGCGATATCAGACCTTAATATTGACCCATAATATTTAAATTGGACCAGGTATTATATTACAGGGTAATAGTGTACCCTACCACAGGAAATAATTATAGGTCAATTAGGGGGTACACAGCGTGCCCCTAAAAATTAATATGTATGCCTATGCGAAATAAAGTGTTCCGAGAAGCTTTAAATGAGGAAATAAGCGTTCTAAAATGCTTTAAAAATTCAAAGACATTTTTCTATGTTAACTAACGGCAAGGTATCGGACCTTAATATTGACCTATAATTTTTAAATTGGACCACGTATTATATTACAGGGTAATAGTGTACCCTACCACAGGAAATAATTATAGGTCATTTAGGGGGTACACAGCGTGACCCTAAATTTTACTATGTATGCCTATGCGAAATAAAATGTTTTGAGAAGCTTAAAATGAAGAAATAAGCTTTCTAAAATGCTTTAAAAATTCAAAGACATCTTTCAATGGTTAATCAACGCAAGGCGCGATATCAGACCTTAATATTGACCCATAATATTTAAATTGGACCAGGTATTATATTACAGGGTAATAGTGTACCCTACCACAGGAAATAATTATAGGTCAATTAGGGGGTACACAGCTTCCCCCTAAAGTTTACTATGTATGCCTATGCGAAATAAAGTGTTCCGAGAAGCTTAAAATGAGGAAATAAGCGTTCTAAAATGCTTTAAAAATTCAAAGACATTTTTCTATGTTAACTAACGGCACGGTATCGGACCTTAATATTGACCTATAATTTTTAAATTGGACCACGTATTATATTACAGGGTAATAGTGTACCCTACCACAGAAAATAATTATAGGTCATTTAGGGGGTACACAGCGTGACCCTAAATTTTACTATGTATGCCTATGCGAAATAAAATGTTTTGAGAAGCTTAAAATGAAGAAATAAGCGTTCTAAAATGCTTTAAAAATTCAAAGACATCTTTCAATGGTTAATCAACGCAAGGCGCGATATCAGACCTTAATATTGACCCATAATATTTAAATTGGACCAGGTATTATATTACAGGGTAATAGTGTACCCTACCACAGGAAATAATTATAGGTCAATTAGGGGGTACACAGCGTGCCCCTAAAGTTTACTATGTATGCCTATGCGAAATAAAGTGTTCCGAGAAGCTTAAAATGAGGAAATAAGCGTTCTAAAATGCTTTAAAAATTCAAAGACATTTTTCTATGTTAACTAACGGCACGGTATCGGACCTTAATATTGACCTATAATTTTTAAATTGGACCACGTATTATATTACAGGGTAATAGTGTACCCTACCACAGGAAATAATTATAGGTCATTTAGGGGGTACACAGCGTGACCCTAAATTTTACTATGTATGCCTATGCGAAATAAAATGTTTTGAGAAGCTTAAAATGAAGAAATAAGCGTTCTAAAATGCTTTAAAAATTCAAAGACATCTTTCAATGGTTAATCAACGCAAGGCGCGATATCAGACCTTAATATTGACCCATAATATTTAAATTGGACCAGGTATTATATTACAGGGTAATAGTGTACCCTACCACAGGAAATAATTATAGGTCAATTAGGGGGTACACAGCGTGCCCCTAAAGTTTACTATGTATGCCTATGCGAAATAAAGTGTTCCGAGAAGCTTAAAATGAGGAAATAAGCGTTCTAAAATGCTTTAAAAATTCAAAGACATTTTTCTATGTTAACTAACGGCACGTTATCGGACCTTAATATTGACCTATAATTTTTAAATTGGACCACGTATTATATTACAGGGTAATAGTGTACCCTACCACAGGAAATAATTATAGGTCATTTAGGGGGTACACAGCGTGACCCTAAAGTTTACTATGTATGCCTATGCGAAATAGAGTGTTCTGAGAAACTTAAAATGAAGAAATAAGCGTTCTAAAATGCTTTAAAAAATCAAAGACATCTTTCAATGGTTAATGAACGCAAGGCGCGATATCAGACCTTAATATTGACCCATAATATTTAAATTGGACCAGGTATTATATTACAGGGTAATAGTGTACCCTACAGCAGGAAATAATTATAGGTCAATTAGGGGGTACACAGCGTGACCCTAAAGTTTACTATGTATTCCTATGCAAAATAAAGTGTTCTGAGAAGCTTAAAATGAGGAAATAAGCGTTCTAAAATGCTTTAAAAATTCAAAGACATTTTTCTATGTTAACTAACGGTACGGTATCGGACCTTAATATTGACCTATAATTTTTAAATTGGACCACGTATTATATTACAGGGTTATAGTGTACCCTACCACAGGAAATAATTATAGGTCAATTAGGGGGTACACAGAGTGACCCTAAAGTTTACTATGTATGCCTATGCGAAATAAAGTGTTCTGGGAAGCTTAAAATGAAGAAATAAGCGTTCTAAAGTGCTTTAAAAATTCAAAGACATCTTTCAATGGTTAACTAACGCAAGGCGCAATATCAGACCTTAATATTGACCCATAATATTTAAATTGGACCAGGTATTATATTACAGGGTAATAGTGTACCCTACCACAGGAAATAATTATAGGTCAATTAGGGGGTACACTATGTATATTTTAAATAGTGCATTAAAACAAGGAAATTCGAAGACACTTTTCTACGTTAACTAACGGCTCGGTATCGGACCTTAATATTGACCTATAATTTTTAAATTGGACCACGTATTATATTACAGGGTAATAGTGTACCCTACAGCAAGAAATAATTATAGGTCAATTAGGGGGTACACAGCGTGACCCTAAAGTTTACTATGTATTCCTATGCAAAATAAAGTGTTTTGAGTAGCTTAAAATGAGGAAATAAGCGTTCTAAAATGCTTTAAAAATTCAAAGACATTTTTCTATGTTAACTAACGGCACGGTATCGGACCTTAATATTGACCTATAATTTTTAAATTGGACCACGTATTATATTTCAGGGTAATAGTGTACCCTACCACAGGAAATAATTATAGGTCATTTAGGGGGTACACAGCGTGACCCTAAATTTTACTATGTATGCCTATGCAAAATAAAATGTTTTGAGAAGCTTAAAATGAAGAAATAAGCGTTCTAAAATGCTTTAAAAATTCAAAGACATCTTTCAATGGTTAATCAACGCAAGGCGCGATATCAGACCTTAATATTGACCCATAATATTTAAATTGGACCAGGTATTATATTACAGGGTAATAGTGTACCCTACCACAGGAAATAATTATAGGTCAATTAGAAGGTACACAGCGTGCCCCTAAAAATTAATATGTATGCCTATGCGAAATAAAGTGTTCCGAGAAGCTTAAAATGAGGAAATAAGCGTTCTAAAATGCTTTAAAAAATCAAAGACATCTTTCAATGGTTAACTAACGCAAGGCGCAATATCAGACCTTAATATTCACCCATAATATTTAAATTGGACCAGGTATTATATTACAGGGTAATAGTGTACCCTACCACAGGAAATAATTATAGGTCAATTAGGGGGTACACAGCGTGACCCTAAAGTTTACTATGTATGCCTATGCGAAATAAAGTGTTCTGAGAAGCTTAAAATGAGGAAATAAGCGTTCTAAAATGTTTTAAAAATTCAAAGACATTTTTCTATGTTAACTAACGGCACGGTATCGGACCTTAATATTGACCTATAAATTTTAAATTGGAATACGTATTATATTACAGGGTAATAGTGTACCCTACCACAGGAAATAAGTATAGGTCATTTAGGGGGTACACAGCGTGACCCTAAATTTTACTATGTATGCCTATGCGAAATAAAATGTTTTGAGAAGCTTAAAATGAAGAAATAAGCGTTCTAAAATGCTTTAAAAATTCAAAGACATCTTTCAATGGTTAACTAACGCAAGGCGCGATATCAGACCTTAATATGGAACCATAATATTTAAATTGGACCAGGTATTATATTACAGGGTAATAGTGTACCCTACAACAAGAAATAATTATATTTCAATTAGGGGGTACACAGCGTGACCCTAAAGTTTACTATGTATGCCTATGCGAAATAGAGTGTTCTGAGAAGCTTAAAATGAAGAAATAAGCGTTCTAAAATGCTTTAAAAAATCAAAGACATCTTTCAATGGTTAACTAACGCAAGGCGCAATATCAGACCTTAATATTCACCCATAATATTTAAATTGGACCAGCTATTATATTACAGGGTAATAGTGTACCCTACCACAGGAAATAATTATAGGTCAATTAGGGGGTACACAGAGTGACCCTAAAGTTTACTATGTATGCCTATGCGAAATAAAATGTTTTGAGAAGCTTAAAATGAAGAAATAAGCGTTCTAAAATGCTTTAAAAATTCAAAGACATCTTTCAATGGTTAACTAACGCAAGGCGCGATATCAGACCTTAATATGGAACCATAATATTTAAATTGGACCAGGTATTATATTACAGGGTAATAGTGTACCCTACAACAAGAAATAATTATATTTCAATTAGGGGGTACACAGCGTGACCCTAAAGTTTACTATGTATGCCTATGCGAAATAGAGTGTTCTGAGAAGCTTAAAATGAAGAAATAAGCGTTCTAATATGCTTTAAAAAATCAAAGACATCTTTCAATGGTTAACTAACGCAAGGCGCAATATCAGACCTTAATATTCACCCATAATATTTAAATTGGACCAGCTATTATATTACAGGGTAATAGTGTACCCTACCACAGGAAATAATTATAGGTCAATTAGGGGGTACACAGAGTGACCCTAAAGTTTACTATGTATGCCTATGCGAAATAAAGTGTTTTGAGAAGCTTAAAATGAAGAAATAAGCGTTCTAATATGCTTTAAAAATTCAAAGACATCTTTCAATGGTTAACTAACGCAAGGCGCAATATCAGACCTTAATATTGACCCATAATATTTAAATTGGACCAGGTATTATATTACAGGGTAATAGTGTACCCTACCACAGGAAATAATTATAGGTCAATTAGGGGGTACACAGCGTGCCCCTAAAGTTTACTATGTATGCCTATGCGAAATAAAGTGTTCCGAGAAGCTTAAAATGAGGAAATAAGCGTTCTAAAATGCTTTAAAAATTCAAAGACATTTTTCTATGTTAACTAACGGCACGGTATCGGACCTTAATATTGACCTATAATTTTTAAATTGGACCACGTATTATATTACAGGGTAATAGTGTACCCTACCACAGGAAATAATTATAGGTCATTTAGGGGGTACACAGCGTGACCCTAAATTTTACTATGTATGCCTATGCGAAATAAAATGTTTTGAGAAGCTTAAAATGAAGAAATAAGCGTTCTAAAATGCTTTAAAAATTCAAAGACATCTTTCAATGGTTAACCAACGCAAGGCGCGATATCAGACCTTAATATGGAACCATAATATTTAAATTGGACCAGATATTATATTACAGGGTAATAGTGTACCCTACAACAGGAAATAATTATATTTCAATTAGGGGGTACACAGCGTGACCCTAAAGTTTACTATGTATGCCTATGCGAAATAGAGTGTTCTGAGAAGCTTAAAATGAAGAAATAAGCGTTCTAAAATGCTTTAAAAAATCAAAGACATCTTTCAATGGTTAACTAACGCAAGGCGCAATATCAGACCTTAATATTCACCCATAATATTTAAATTGGACCAGGTATTATATTACAGGGTAATAGTGTACCCTACCACAGGAAATAATTATAGGTCAATTAGGGGGTACACAGCGTGACCCTAAAGTTTACTATGTTTGCCTATGCGAAGTAAAGTGTTCTGAGAAGCTTAAAATGAGGAAATAAGCGTTCTAAAATGCTTTAAAAATTCAAAGACATTTTTCTATGTTAACTAACGGCACGGTATCGGACCTTAATATTGACCTATAATTTTTAAATTGGACCACGTATTATATTACAGGGTAATAGTGTACCCTACCACAGGAAATAATTATAGGTCATTTAGGGGGTACACAGCGTGACCCTAAAGTTTACTATGTATGCCTATGCGAAATAGAGTGTTCTGAGAAGCTTAAAATGAAGAAATAAGCGTTCTAAAATGCTTTAAAAAATCAAAGACATCTTTCAATGGTTAACTAACGCCAGGCGCAATATCAGACCTTAATATTGACCCATAATATTTAAATTGGACCAGATATTATATTACAGGGTAATAGTGTACCCTACAGCAGGAAATAATTATAGGTCAATTAGGGGGTACACAGCGTGACCCTAAAGTTTACTATGTATTCCTATGCAAAATAAAGTGTTCTGAGAAGCTTAAAATGAGGAAATAAGCGTTCTAAAATGCTTTAAAAATTCAAAGACATTTTTCTATGTTAACTAACGGTACGGTATCGGACCTTAATATTGACGTATAATTTTTAAATAGGACCACGTATTATATTACAGGGTTATAGTGTACCCTACCATAGGAAATAATTATAGGTCAATTAGGGGGTACACAGAGTGAACCTAAAGTTTACTATGTATGCCTATGCGAAAAATAGTGTTCTGAGAAGCTTAAAATGAAGAAATAAGTGTTCTAAAATGCTTTAAAAATTCAAAGACATCTTTCAATGGTTAATGAACGCAAGGCGCGATATCAGACCTTAATATTGACCCATAATATTTAAATTGGACCAGGTATTATATTACAGGGTAATAGTGTACCCTACAGCAGGAAATAATTATAGGTCAATTAGGGGGTACACAGCGTGACCCTAAAGTTTACTATGTATTCCTATGCAAAATAAAGTGTTCTGAGAAGCTTAAAATGAGGAAATAAGCGTTCTAAAATGCTTTAAAAATTCAAAGACATTTTTCTATGTTAACTAACGGTACGGTATCGGACCTTAATATTGACCTATAATTTTTAAATTGGACCACGTATTATATTACAGGGTTATAGTGTACCCTACCACAGGAAATAATTATAGGTCAATTAGGGGGTACACAGAGTGACCCTAAAGTTTACTATGTATGCCTATGCGAAATAAAGTGTTCTGAGAAGCTTAAAATGAAGAAATAAGAGTTCTAAAGTGCTTTAAAAATTCAAAGACATCTTTCAATGGTTAACTAACGCAAGGCGCAATATCAGACCTTAATATTGACCCATAATATTTAAATTGGACCAGGTATTATATTACAGGGTAATAGTGTACCCTACCACAGGAAATAATTATACGTCAATTAGGGGGTACACTATGTATATTTTAAATAGTGCATTAAAACAAGGAAATTCGAAGACACTTTTCTACGTTAACTAACGGCTCGGTATCGGACCTTAATATTGACCTATAATTTTTAAATTGGACCACGTATTATATTACAGGGTAATAGTGTACCCTACAGCAAGAAATAATTATAGGTCAATTAGGGGGTACACAGCGTGACCCTAAAGTTTACTATGTATTCCTATGCAAAATAAAGTGTTTTGAGAAGCTTAAAATGAGGAAATAAGCGTTCTAAAATGCTTTAAAATTTCAAAGACATTTTTCTATGTTAACTAACGGCACGGTATCGGACCTTAATATTGACCTATAATTTTTAAATTGGACCACGTATTATATTACAGGGTAATAGTGTACCCTACCACAGGAAATAATTATAGGTCATTTAGGGGGTACACAGCGTGACCCTAAATTTTACTATATATGCCTATGCAAAATAAAATGTTTTGAGAAGCTTAAAATGAAGAAATAAGCGTTCTAAAATGCTTTAAAAATTCAAAGACATCTTTCAATGGTTAATCAACGCAAGGCGCGATATCAGACCTTAATATTGACCCATAATATTTAAATTGGACCAGGTATTATATTACAGGGTAATAGTGTACCCTACCACAGGAAATAATTATAGGTCAATTAGGGGGTACACAGCGTGCCCCTAAAAATTAATATGTATGCCTATGCGAAATAAAGTGTTCCGAGAAGCTTAAAATGAGGAAATAAGCGTTCTAAAATGCTTTTAAAATTCAAAGACATTTTTCTATGTTAACTAACGGCAAGGTATCGGACCTTAATATTGACCTATAATTTTTAAATTGGACCACGTATTATATTACAGGGTAATAGTGTACCCTACCACAGGAAATAATTATAGGTCATTTAGGGGGTACACAGCGTGACCCTAAATTTTACTATGTATGCCTATGCGAAATAAAATGTTTTGAGAAGCTTAAAATGAAGAAATAAGCTTTCTAAAATGCTTTAAAAATTCAAAGACATCTTTCAATGGTTAATCAACGCAAGGCGCGATATCAGACCTTAATATTGACCCATAATATTTAAATTGGACCAGGTATTATATTACAGGGTAATAGTGTACCCTACCACAGGAAATAATTATAGGTCAATTAGGGGGTACACAGCTTCCCCCTAAAGTTTACTATGTATGCCTATGCGAAATAAAGTGTTCCGAGAAGCTTAAAATGAGGAAATAAGCGTTCTAAAATGCTTTAAAAATTCAAAGACATTTTTCTATGTTAACTAACGGCACGGTATCGGACCTTAATATTGACCTATAATTTTTAAATTGGACCACGTATTATATTACAGGGTAATAGTGTACCCTACCACAGAAAATAATTATAGGTCATTTAGGGGGTACACAGCGTGACCCTAAATTTTACTATGTATGCCTATGCGAAATAAAATGTTTTGAGAAGCTTAAAATGAAGAAATAAGCGTTCTAAAATGCTTTAAAAATTCAAAGACATCTTTCAATGGTTAATCAACGCAAGGCGCGATATCAGACCTTAATATTGACCCATAATATTTAAATTGGACCAGGTATTATATTACAGGGTAATAGTGTACCCTACCACAGGAAATAATTATAGGTCAATTAGGGGGTACACAGCGTGCCCCTAAAGTTTACTATGTATGCCTATGCGAAATAAAGTGTTCCGAGAAGCTTAAAATGAGGAAATAAGCGTTCTAAAATGCTTTAAAAATTCAAAGACATTTTTCTATGTTAACTAACGGCACGGTATCGGACCTTAATATTGACCTATAATTTTTAAATTGGACCACGTATTATATTACAGGGTAATAGTGTACCCTACCACAGGAAATAATTATAGGTCATTTAGGGGGTACACAGCGTGACCCTAAATTTTACTATGTATGCCTATGCGAAATAAAATGTTTTGAGAAGCTTAAAATGAAGAAATAAGCGTTCTAAAATGCTTTAAAAATTCAAAGACATCTTTCAATGGTTAATCAACGCAAGGCGCGATATCAGACCTTAATATTGACCCATAATATTTAAATTGGACCAGGTATTATATTACAGGGTAATAGTGTACCCTACCACAGGAAATAATTATAGGTCAATTAGGGGGTACACAGCGTGCCCCTAAAGTTTACTATGTATGCCTATGCGAAATAAAGTGTTCCGAGAAGCTTAAAATGAGGAAATAAGCGTTCTAAAATGCTTTAAAAATGCAAAGACATTTTTCTATGTTAACTAACGGCACGGTATCGGACCTTAATATTGACCTATAATTTTTAAATTGGACCACGTATTATATTACAGGGTAATAGTGTACCCTACCACAGGAAATAATTATAGGTCATTTAGGGGGTACACAGCGTGACCCTAAAGTTTACTATGTATGCCTATGCGAAATTGAGTGTTCTGAGAAACTTAAAATGAAGAAATAAGCGTTCTAAAATGCTTTAAAAAATCAAAGACATCTTTCAATGGTTAACTAACGCAAGGTGCAATATCAGACCTTAATATTGACCCATAATATTTAAATTGGACCAGATATTATATTACAGGGTAATAGTGTACCCTACAGCAGGAAATAATTATAGGTCAATTAGGGGGTACACAGCGTGACCCTAAAGTTTACTATGTATTCCTATGCAAAATAAAGTGTTCTGAGAAGCTTAAAATGAGGAAATAAGCGTTCTAAAATGCTTTAAAAATTCAAAGACATTTTTCTATGTTAACTAACGGTACGGTATCGGACCTTAATATTGACGTATAATTTTTAAATAGGACCACGCATTATATTACAGGGTTATAGTGTACCCTACCATAGGAAATAATTATAGGTCAATTAGGGGGTACACAGAGTGAACCTAAAGTTTACTATGTATGCCTATGCGAAAAATAGTGTTCTGAGAAGCTTAAAATGAAGAAATAAGTGTTCTAAAATGCTTTAAAAATTCAAAGACATCTTTCAATGGTTAACTAACGCAAGGCGCAATATCAGACCTTAATATTGACCCATAATATTTAAATTGGACCAGGTATTATATTACAGGGTAATAGTGTACCCTACCAAAGGAAATAATTATAGGTCAATTAGGGGGTACACTATGTATATTTTAAATAGTGCATTAAAACAAGGAAATTCGAAGACACTTTTCTACGTTAACTAACGGCTCGGTATCGGACCTTAATATTGACCTATAATTTTTAAATTGGACCACGTATTATATTACAGGGTAATAGTGTACCCTACAGCAAGAAATAATTATAGGTCAATTAGGGGGTACACAGCGTGACCCTAAAGTTTACTATGTATTCCTATGCAAAATAAAGTGTTTTGAGTAGCTTAAAATGAGGAAATAAGCGTTCTAAAATGCTTTAAAAATTCAAAGACATTTTTCTATGTTAACTAACGGCACGGTATCGGACCTTAATATTGACCTATAATTTTTAAATTGGACCACGTATTATATTACAGGGTAATAGTGTACCCTACCACAGGAAATAATTATAGGTCATTTAGGGGGTACACAGCGTGACCCTAAATTTTACTATGTATGCCTATGCAAAATAAAATGTTTTGAGAAGCTTAAAATGAAGAAATAAGCGTTCTAAAATGCTTTAAAAATTCAAAGACATCTTTCAATGGTTAATCAACGCAAGGCGCGATATCAGACCTTAATATTGACCCATAATATTTAAATTGGACCAGGTATTATATTACAGGGTAATAGTGTACCCTACCACAGGAAATAATTATAGGTCAATTAGAAGGTACACAGCGTGCCCCTAAAAATTAATATGTATGCCTATGCGAAATAAAGTGTTCCGAGAAGCTTAAAATGAGGAAATAAGCGTTCTAAAATGCTTTAAAAAATCAAAGACATCTTTCAATGGTTAACTAACGCAAGGCGCAATATCAGACCTTAATATTCACCCATAATATTTAAATTGGACCAGGTATTATATTACAGGGTAATAGTGTACCCTACCACAGGAAATAATTATAGGTCAATTAGGGGGTACACAGCGTGACCCTAAAGTTTACTATGTATGCCTATGCGAAATAAAGTGTTCTGAGAAGCTTAAAATGAGGAAATAAGCGTTCTAAAATGCTTTAAAAATTCAAAGACATTTTTCTATGTTAACTAACGGCACGGTATCGGACCTTAATATTGACCTATAAATTTTAAATTGGAATACGTATTATATTACAGGGTAATAGTGTACCCTACCACAGGAAATAAGTATAGGTCATTTAGGGGGTACACAGCGTGACCCTAAATTTTACTATGTATGCCTATGCGAAATAAAATGTTTTGAGAAGCTTAAAATGAAGAAATAAGCGTTCTAAAATGCTTTAAAAATTCAAAGACATCTTTCAATGGTTAACTAACGCAAGGCGCGATATCAGACCTTAATATGGAACCATAATATTTAAATTGGACCAGGTATTATATTACAGGGTAATAGTGTACCCTACAACAAGAAATAATTATATTTCAATTAGGGGGTACACAGCGTGACCCTAAAGTTTACTATGTATGCCTATGCGAAATAGAGTGTTCTGAGAAGCTTAAAATGAAGAAATAAGCGTTCTAATATGCTTTAAAAAATCAAAGACATCTTTCAATGGTTAACTAACGCAAGGCGCAATATCAGACCTTAATATTCACCCATAATATTTAAATTGGACCAGCTATTATATTACAGGGTAATAGTGTACCCTACCACAGGAAATAATTATAGGTCAATTAGGGGGTACACAGCGTGACCCTAAAGTTTACTATGTATGCCTATGCGAAATAAAGTGTTCTGAGAAGCTTAAAATGAGGAAATAAGCGTTCTAAAATGCTTTAAAAATTCAAAGACATTTTTCTATGTTAACTAACGGCACGGTATCGGACCTTAATATTGACCTATAAATTTTAAATTGGACCCCGTATTATATTACACGGTAATAGTGATCCCTACCACAGGAAATAATTATAGGTCATTTAGGGGGTACACAGCGTGACCCTAAATTTTACTATGTATGCCTATGCGAAATAAAATGTTTTGAGAAGCTTAAAAGGAAGAAATAAGCGTTCTAAAATGCTTTAAAAATTCAAAGATATCTTTCAATGGTTAATGAACGCAAGGCGCGATATCAGACCTTAATATTGACCCATAATATTTAAATTGGACCAGGTATTATATTACAGGGTAATAGTGTACCCTACAGCAGGAAATAATTATAGGTCAATTAGGGGGTACACAGCGTGACCCTAAAGTTTACTATGTATTCCTATGCAAAATAAAGTGTTCTGAGAAGCTTTAAATGAGGAAATAAGCGTTTAAAATGCTTTAAAAATTCAAAGACATTTTTCTATGTTAACTAACGGTACGGTATCGGACCTTAATATTGACCTATAATTTTTAAATTGGACCACGTATTATATTACAGGGTTATAGTGTACCCTACCACAGGAAATAATTATAGGTCAATTAGGGGGTACACAGAGTGACCCTAAAGTTTACTATGTATGCCTATGCGAAATAAAGTGTTCTGAGAAGCTTAAAATGAAGAAATAAGCGTTCTAAAATGCTTTAAAAATTCAAAGACATCTTTCAATGGTTAACTAACGCAAGGCGCAATATCAGACCTTAATATTGACCCATAATATTTAAATTGGACCAGGTATTATATTACAGGGTAATAGTGTACCCTAAAACAGGAAATAATTATAGGTCAATTAGGGGGTACACAGCGTGACCCTAAAGAACTTACTATGTATGCCTATGCGAAATAAAGTGTTCTGAGAAGCTTAAAATGAGGAAATAAGCGTTCTAAAATGCTTTAAAAATTCAAAGACATTTTTCTATGTTAACTAACGGCACGGTATCGGACCTTAATATTGACCTATAATTTTTAAATTGGACCACGTATTATATTACAGGGTAATAGTGTACCCTACCACAGGAAATAATTATAGGTCATTTAGGGGGTACACAGCGTGACCCTAAATTTTACTATGTATGCCTATGCGAAATAAAATGTTTTGAGAAGCTTAAAATGAAGAAATAAGCGTTCTAAAATGCTTTAAAAATTCAAAGACATCTTTCAATGGTTAACTAACGCAAGGCGCAATATCATACCTTAATATTGACCCAAAATATTTAAATTGGCCCAGGTGTTATATTACAGGGTAATAGTGTACCCTAAAACAGGAAATAATTATAGGTCAATTAGGGGGTACACTATGTATATTTTAAATAGTGCATTAAAACAAGGAAATTCGAAGACACTTTTCTATGTTAACTAACGGCTCGGTATCGGACCTTAATATTGACCTATAATTTTTAAATTGGACCACGTATTATATTACAGGGTAATAGTGTACCCTACAGCAAGAAATAATTATAGGTCAATTAGGGGGTACACAGCGTGACCCTAAAGTTTACTATGTATTCCTATGCAAAATAAAGTGTTCTGAGAAGCTTAAAATGAGGAAATAAGCGTTCTAAAATGCTTTAAAAATTCAAAGACATTTTTCTATGTTAACTAACGGCACGGTATCGGACCTTAATATTGACCTATAATTTTTAAATTGGACCACGTATTATATTACAGGGTAATAGTGTACCCTACCACAGGAAATAATTATAGGTCATTTAGGGGGAACACAGCGTGACCCTAAATTTTACTATGTATGCCTATGCAAAATAAAATGTTTTGAGAAGCTTAAAATGAAGAAATAAGCGTTCTAAAATGCTTTAAAAATTCAAAGACATCTTTCAATGGTTAACTAACGCAAGGCGCAATATCAGACCTTAATATTGACCCATAATATTTAAATTGGACCAGATATTATATTACAGGGTAATAGTGTACCCTACAGCAGGAAATAATTATAGGTCAATTAGGGGGTACACAGCGTGACCCTAAAGTTTACTATGTATTCCTATGCAAAATAAAGTGTTCTGAGAAGCTTAAAATGAGGAAATAAGCGTTCTAAAATGCTTTAAAAATTCAAAGACATTTTTCTATGTTAACTAACGGTACGGTATCGGACCTTAATATTGACGTATAATTTTTAAATAGGACCACGTATTATATTACAGGGTTATAGTGTACCCTACCACAGGAAATAATTATAGGTCATTTAATGGGTACACAGCGTGACCCTAAATTTTACTATGTATGCCTATGCGAAATAAAATGTTTTGAGAAGCTTAAAATGAAGAAATAAGCGTTCTAAAATGCTTTAAAAATTCAAAGATATCTTTCAATGGTTAATGAACGCAAGGCGCGATATCAGACCTTAATATTGACCCATAATATTTAAATTGGACCAGGTGTTATATTACAGGGTAATAGTGGACCCTACAGCAGGAAATAATTATAGGTCAATTAGGGGGTACACAGCGTGACCCTAAAGTTTACTATGTATTCCTATGCAAAATAAAGTGTTCTGAGAAGCTTAAAATGAGGAAATAAGCGTTCTAAAATGCTTTAAAAATTCAAAGACATTTTTCTATGTTAACTAACGGTACGGTATCGGACCTTAATATTGACCTATAATTTTTAAATTGGGCCACGTATTATATTACAGGGTTATAGTGTACCCTACCACAGGAAATAATTATAGGTCAATTAGGGGGTACACAGAGTGACCCTAAAGTTTACTATGTATGCCTATGCGAAATAAAGTGTTCTGAGAAGCTTAAAATGAAGAAATAGGCGTTCTAAAATGCTTTAAAAATTCAAAGACATCTTTCAATGGTTAACTAACGCAAGGCGCAATATCAGACCTTAATATTGACCCATAATATTTAAATTGGACCAGGTATTATATTACAGGGTAATAGTGTACCCTAAAACTGGAAATAATTATAGGTCAATTAGGGGGTACACAGCGTGACCCTAAAGAACTTACTATGTATGCCTATGCGAAATAAAGTGTTCTAAGAAGCTTAAAATGAGGAAATAAGCGTTCTAAAATGCTTTAAAAATTCAAAGACATTTTTCTATGTTCACTAACGGCACGGTATCGGACCTTAATATTGACCTATAATTTTTAAATTGGAGCACGTATTATATTACAGGGTAATAGTGTACCCTACCACAGGAAATAATTATAGGTCATTTAGGGGGTACACAGCGTGACCCTAAATTTTACTATGTATGCCTATGCGAAATAAAATGTTTTGAGAAGCTTAAAATGAAGAAATAAGCGTTCTAAAATGCTTTAAAAATTCAAAGACATCTTTCAATGGTTAACTAACGCAAGGCGCAATATCAGACCTTAATATTGACCCATAATATTTAAATTGGACCAGGTATTATATTACAGGGTAATAGTGTACCCTACCACAGGAAATAATTATAGGTCAATTAGGGGGTACACAGCGTGACCCTAAAGAACTTACTATGTATGCCTATGCGAAATAAAGTGTTCTGAGAAGCTTAAAATGAGGAAATAAGCGTTCTAAAATGCTTTAAAAATTCAAAGACATTTTTCTATGTTAACTAACGGCAAGGTATCGGATCTTAATATTGACCTATAATTTTTAAATTGGACCACGTATTATATTACAGGGTAATAGTGTACCCTACCACAGGAAATAATTATAGGTCATTTAGGGGGTACACAGCGTGACCCTAAATTTTACTATGTATGCCTATGCGAAATAAAATGTTTTGAGAAGCTTAAAATGAAGAAATAAGCGTTCTAAAATGCTTTAAAAATTCAAAGACATCTTTCAATGGTTAACTAACGCAAGGCGCAATATCATACCTTAATATTGACCCAAAATATTTAAATTGGCCCAGGTGTTATATTACAGGGTAATAGTGTACCCTAAAACAGGAAATAATTATAGGTCAATTAGGGGGTACACTATGTATATTTTAAATAGTGCATTAAAACAAGGAAATTCGAAGACACTTTTCTATGTTAACTAACGGCTCGGTATCGGACCTTAATATTGACCTATAATTTTTAAATTGGACCACGTATTATATTACAGGGTAATAGTGTACCCTACAGCAAGAAATAATTATAGGTCAATTAGGGGGTACACAGCGTGACCCTAAAGTTTACTATGTATTCCTATGCAAAATAAAGTGTTCTGAGAAGCTTAAAATGAGGAAATAAGCGTTCTAAAATGCTTTAAAAATTCAAAGACATTTTTCTATGTTAACTAACGGCACGGTATCGGACCTTAATATTGACCTATAATTTTTAAATTGGACCACGTATTATATTACAGGGTAATAGTGTACCCTACCACAGGAAATAATTATAGGTCATTTAGGGGGAACACAGCGTGACCCTAAATTTTACTATGTATGCCTATGCAAAATAAAATGTTTTGAGAAGCTTAAAATGAAGAAATAAGCGTTCTAAAATGCTTTAAAAATTCAAAGACATCTTTCAATGGTTAATCAACGCAAGGCGCGATATCAGACCTTAATATTGACCCATAATATTTAAATTGGACCAGGTATTATATTACAGGGTAATAGTGTACCCTACCACAGGAAATAATTATAGGTCAATTAGGGGGTACACAGCGTGCCCCTAAAGTTTACTATGTATGCCTATGCGAAGTAAAGTGTTCTGAGAAGCTTAAAATGAGGAAATAAGCGTTCTAAAATGCTTTAAAAATTCAAAGACATTTTTCTATGTTAACTAACGGCACGGTATCGGACCTTAATATTGACCTATAATTTTTAAATTGAACCACGTATTATATTACAGGGTAATAGTGTACCCTACCACAGGAAATAATTATAGGTCATTTAGGGGGTACACAGCGTGACCCTAAATTTTACTATGTATGCCTATGCGAAATAAAATGTTTTGAGAAGCTTAAAATGAAGAAATAAGCGTTCTAAAATGCTTTAAAAATTCAAAGACATCTTTCAATGGTTAATCAACGCAAGGCGCGATATCAGACCTTAATATTGACCCATAATATTTAAATTGGACCAGGTATTATAATACAGGGTAATAGTGTACCCTACCACAGGAAATAATTATAGGTCAATTAGGGGGTACACAGCGTGCCCCTAAAGTTTACTATGTATGCCTATGCGAAATAAAGTGTTCCGAGAAGCTTAAAATGAGGAAATAAGCGTTCTAAAATGCTTTAAAAATTCAAAGACATTTTTCTATGTTAACTAACGGCACGGTATCGGACCTTAATATTGACCTATAATTTTTAAATTGGACCACGTATTATATTACAGGGTAATAGTGTACCCTACCACAGGAAATAATTATAGGTCATTTAGGGGGTACACAGCGTGACCCTAAAGTTTACTATGTATGCCTATGCGAAATAGAGTGTTCTGAGAAGCTTAAAATGAAGAAATAAGCGTTCTAAAATGCTTTAAAAAATCAAAGACATCTTTCAATGGTTAACTAACGCAAGGCGCAATATCAGACCTTAATATTGACCCATAATATTTAAATTGGACCAGATATTATATTACAGGGTAATAGTGTACCCTACAGCAGGAAATAATTATAGGTCAATTAGGGGGTACACAGCGTGACCCTAAAGTTTACTATGTATTCCTATGCAAAATAAAGTGTTCTGAGAAGCTTAAAATGAGGAAATAAGCGTTCTAAAATGCTTTAAAAATTCAAAGACATTTTTCTATGTTAACTAACGGTACGGTATCGGACCTTAATATTGACGTATAATTTTTAAATAGGACCACGTATTATATTACAGGGTTATAGTGTACCCTACCACAGGAAATAATTATAGGTCAT
This sequence comes from Parasteatoda tepidariorum, assembly GCF_982258835.1. Taxonomy (NCBI): domain Eukaryota; kingdom Metazoa; phylum Arthropoda; class Arachnida; order Araneae; family Theridiidae; genus Parasteatoda; species Parasteatoda tepidariorum. The sequence continues at coordinate 45,401 of NW_028257473.1, forward strand.
TTAATGGGTACACAGCGTGACCCTAAATTTTACTATGTATGCCTCTGCGAAATAAAATGTTTTGAGAAGCTTAAAATGAAGAAATAAGCGTTCTAAAATGCTTTAAAAATTCAAAGATATCTTTCAATGGTTAATGAACGCAAGGCGCGATATCAGACCTTAATATTGACCCATAATATTTAAATTGGTCCAGGTGTTATATTACAGGGTAATAGTGGACCCTACAGCAGGAAATAATTATAGGTCAATTAGGGGGTACACAGCGTGACCCTAAAGTTTACTATGTATTCCTATGCAAAATAAAGTGTTCTGAGAAGCTTAAAATGAGGAAATGAGCGTTCTAAAATGCTTTAAAAATTCAAAGACATTTTTCTATGTTAACTAACGGTACGGTATCGGACCTTAATATTGACCTATAATTTTTAAATTGGACCACGTATTATATTACAGGGTTATAGTGTACCCTACCACAGGAAATAATTATAGGTCAATTAGGGGGTACACAGAGTGACCCTAAAGTTTACTATGTATGCCTATGCGAAATAAAGTGTTCTGAGAAGCTTAAAATGAAGAAATAGGCGTTCTAAAATGCTTTAAAAATTCAAAGACATCTTTCAATGGTTAACTAACGCAAGGCGCAATATCAGACCTTAATATTGACCCATAATATTTAAATTGGACCAGGTATTATATTACAGGGTAATAGTGTACCCTAAAACAGGAAATAATTATAGGTCAATTAGGGGGTACACAGCGTGACCCTAAAGAACTTACTATGTATGCCTATGCGAAATAAAGTGTTCTAAGAAGCTTAAAATGAGGAAATAAGCGTTCTAAAATGCTTTAAAAATTCAAAGACATTTTTCTATGTTAACTAACGGCACGGTATCGGACCTTAATATTGACCCATAATATTTAAATTGGACCAGGTATTATATTACAGGGTAATAGTGTACCCTACCACAGGAAATAATTATAGGTCAATTAGGGGGTACACAGAGTGACCCTAAAGTTTACTATGTATGCCTATGCGAAATAAAGTGTTCTGAGAAGCTTAAAATGAAGAAATAGGCGTTCTAAAATGCTTTAAAAATTCAAAGACATCTTTCAATGGTTAACTAACGCAAGGCGCAATATCAGACCTTAATATTGACCCATAATATTTAAATTGGACCAGGTATTATATTACAGGGTAATAGTGTACCCTAAAACAGGAAATAATTATAGGTCAATTAGGGGGTACACAGCGTGACCCTAAAGAACTTACTATGTATGCCTATGCGAAATAAAGTGTTCTAAGAAGCTTAAAATGAGGAAATAAGCGTTCTAAAATGCTTTAAAAATTCAAAGACATTTTTCTATGTTAACTAACGGCACGGTATCGGACCTTAATATTGACCTATAATTTTTAAATTGGACCACGTATTATATTACAGGGTAATAGTGTACCCTACCACAGGAAATAATTATAGGTCATTTAGGGGGTACACAGCGTGTCCCTAAATTTTACTATGTATGCCTATGCAAAATAAAATGTTTTGAGAAGCTTAAAATGAAGAAATAAGCGTTCTAAAATGCTTTAAAAATTCAAAGACATCTTTCAATGGTTAACTAACGCAAGGCGCAATATCAGACCTTAATATTGACCCATAATATTTAAATTGGACCAGGTATTATATTACAGGGTAATAGTGTACCCTACCACAGGAAATAATTATAGGTCAAATAGGGGGTACACAGCGTGACCCTAAAGAACTTACTATGTATGCCTATGCGAAATAAAGTGTTCTGAGAAGCTTAAAATGAGGAAATAAGCGTTCTAAAATGCTTTAAAAATTCAAAGACATTTTTCTATGTTAACTAACGGCAAGGTATCGGACCTTAATATTGACCTATAATTTTTAAATTGGACCACGTATTATATTACAGGGTAATAGTGTACCCTACCACAGGAAATAATTATAGGTCATTTAGGGGGTACACAGCGTGACCCTAAATTTTACTATGTATGCCTATGCGAAATAAAATGTTTTGAGAAGCTTAAAATGAAGAAATAAGCGTTCTAAAATGCTTTAAAAATTCAAAGACATCTTTCAATGGTTAATCAACGCAAGGCGCGATATCAGACCTTAATATTGACCCATAATATTTAAATTGGACCAGGTATTATATTACAGGGTAATAGTGTACCCTACCACAGGAAATAATTATAGGTCAATTAGGGGGTACACAGCGTGCCCCTAAAGTTTACTATGTATGCCTATGCGAAATAAAGTGTTCCGAGAAGCTTAAAATGAGGAAATAAGCGTTCTAAAATGCTTTAAAAATTCAAAGACATTTTTCTATGTTAACTAACGGCACGGTATCGGACCTTAATATTGACCTATAATTTTTAAATTGGACCACGTATTATATTACAGGGTAATAGTGTACCCTACCACAGAAAATAATTATAGGTCATTTAGGGGGTACACAGCGTGACCCTAAATTTTACTATGTATGCCTATGCGAAATAAAATGTTTTGAGAAGCTTAAAATGAAGAAATAAGCGCTCTAAAATGCTTTAAAAATTCAAAGACATCTTTCAATGGTTAATCAACGCAAAGCGCGATATCAGACCTTAATATTGACCCATAATATTTAAATTCGACCAGGTATTATATTACAGGGTAATAGTGTACCCTACCACAGGAAATAATTATAGGTCAATTAGGGGGTACACAGCGTGCCCCTAAAGTTTACTATGTATGCCTATGCGAAATAAAGTGTTCCGAGAAGCTTAAAATGAAGAAATAAGCGTTCTAAAATGCTTTAAAAAATCAAAGACATCTTTCAATGGTTAACTAACGCAAGGCGCAATATCAGACCTTAATATTCACCCATAATATTTAAATTGGACCAGGTATTATATTACAGGGTAATAGTGTACCCTACCACAGGAAATAATTATAGGTCAATTAGGGGGTACACAGCGTGACCCTAAAGTTTACTATGTTTGCCTATGCGAAGTAAAGTGTTCTGAGAAGCTTAAAATGAGGAAATAAGCGTTCTAAAATGCTTTAAAAATTCAAAGACATTTTTCTATGTTAACTAACGGCACGGTATCGGACCTTAATATTGACCTATAATTTTTAAATTGGACCACGTATTATATTACAGGGTAATAGTGTACCCTACCACAGGAAATAATTATAGGTCATTTAGGGGGTACACAGCGTGTCCCTAAATTTTACTATGTATGCCTATGCAAAATAAAATGTTTTGAGAAGCTTAAAATGAAGAAATAAGCGTTCTAAAATGCTTTAAAAATTCAAAGACATCTTTCAATGGTTAACTAACGCAAGGCGCAATATCAGACCTTAATATTGACCCATAATATTTAAATTGGACCAGGTATTATATTACAGGGTAATAGTGTACCCTACCACAGGAAATAATTATAGGTCAAATAGGGGGTACACAGCGTGACCCTAAAGAACTTACTATGTATGCCTATGCGAAATAAAGTGTTCTGAGAAGCTTAAATCGAGGAAATAAGCGTTCTAAAATGCTTTAAAAATTCAAAGACATTTTTCTATGTTAACTAACGGCAAGGTATCGGACCTTAATATTGACCTATAATTTTTAAATTGGACCACGTATTATATTACAGGGTAATAGTGTACCCTACCACAGGAAATAATTATAGGTCATTTAGGGGGTACACAGCGTGACCCTAAATTTTACTATGTATGCCTATGCGAAATAAAATGTTTTGAGAAGCTTAAAATGAAGAAATAAGCGTTCTAAAATGCTTTAAAAATTCAAAGACATCTTTCAATGGTTAATCAACGCAAGGCGCGATATCAGACCTTAATATTGACCCATAATATTTAAATTGGACCAGGTATTATATTACAGGGTAATAGTGTACCCTACCACAGGAAATAATTATAGGTCAATTAGGGGGTACACAGCGTGCCCCTAAAGTTTACTATGTATGCCTATGCGAAATAAAGTGTTCCGAGAAGCTTAAAATGAGGAAATAAGCGTTCTAAAATGCTTTAAAAATTCAAAGACATTTTTCTATGTTAACTAACGGCACGGTATCGGACCTTAATATTGACCTATAATTTTTAAATTGGACCACGTATTATATTACAGGGTAATAGTGTACCCTACCACAGAAAATAATTATAGGTCATTTAGGGGGTACACAGCGTGACCCTAAATTTTACTATGTATGCCTATGCGAAATAAAATGTTTTGAGAAGCTTAAAATGAAGAAATAAGCGCTCTAAAATGCTTTAAAAATTCAAAGACATCTTTCAATGGTTAATCAACGCAAAGCGCGATATCAGACCTTAATATTGACCCATAATATTTAAATTCGACCAGGTATTATATTACAGGGTAATAGTGTACCCTACCACAGGAAATAATTATAGGTCAATTAGGGGGTACACAGCGTGCCCCTAAAGTTTACTATGTATGCCTATGCGAAATAAAGTGTTCCGAGAAGCTTAAAATGAAGAAATAAGCGTTCTAAAATGCTTTAAAAAATCAAAGACATCTTTCAATGGTTAACTAACGCAAGGCGCAATATCAGACCTTAATATTCACCCATAATATTTAAATTGGACCAGGTATTATATTACAGGGTAATAGTGTACCCTACCACAGGAAATAATTATAGGTCAATTAGGGGGTACACAGCGTGACCCTAAAGTTTACTATGTTTGCCTATGCGAAGTAAAGTGTTCTGAGAAGCTTAAAATGAGGAAATAAGCGTTCTAAAATGCTTTAAAAATTCAAAGACATTTTTCTATGTTAACTAACGGCACGGTATCGGACCTTAATATTGACCTATAATTTTTAAATTGGACCACGTATTATATTACAGGGTAATAGTGTACCCTACCACAGGAAATAATTATAGGTCATTTAGGGGGTACACAGCGTGACCCTAAATTTTACTATGTATGCCTATGCGAAATAAAATGTTTTGAGAAGCTTAAAATGAAGAAATAAGCGTTCTAAAATTCTTTAAAAATTCAAAGACATCTTTCAATGGTTAATCAACGCAAGGCGCGATATCAGACCTTAATATTGACCCATAATATTTAAATTGGACCAGGTATTATATTACAGGGTAATAGTGTACCCTACCACAGGAAATAATTATAGGTCAATTAGGGGGTACACAGCGTGCCCCTAAAGTTTACTATGTATGCCTATGCGAAATAAAGTGTTCCGAGAAGCTTAAAATGAGGAAATAAGCGTTCTAAAATGCTTTAAAAATTCAAAGACATTTTTCTATGTTAACTAACGGTACGGTATCGGACCTTAATATTGACGTATAATTTTTAAATAGGACCACGTATTATATTACAGGGTTATAGTGTACCCTACCATAGGAAATAATTATAGGTCAATTAAGGGGTACACAGAGTGAACCTAAAGTTTACTATGTATGCCTATGCGAAATAAAGTGTTCTGAGAAGCTTAAAATGAAGAAATAAGTGTTCTAAAATGCTTTAAAAATTCAAAGACATCTTTCAATGGTTAACTAACGCAAGGCGCAATATCAGACCTTAATATTGACCCATAATATTTAAATTGGACCAGGTATTATATTACAGGGTAATAGTGTACCCTACCACAGGAAATAATTATAGGTCAATTAGGGGGTACACAGCGTGACCCTAAAGTTTACTATGTATGCCTATGCGAAATAAAGTGTTCTGTGAAGCTTAAAATGAGGAAATAAGCGTTCTAAAATGCTTTAAAAATTCAAAGACATTTTTCTATGTTAACTAACGGCACGGTATCGGACCTTAATATTGACCTATAATTTTTAAATTGGACCACGTATTATATTACAGGGTAATAGTGTACCCTACCACAGGAAATAATTATAGGTCAATTAGGGGGTACACAGCGTGACCCTAAAGTTTACTATGTATTCCTATGCAAAATAAAGTGTTCTGAGAAGCTTAAAATGAGGAAATAAGCGTTCTAAAATGCTTTAAAAATTCAAAGACATTTTTCTATGTTAACTAACGGTACGGTATCGGACCTTAATATTGACGTATAATTTTTAAATAGGAACACGTATTATATTACAGGGTTATAGTGTACCCTACCATAGGAAATAATTATAGGTCAATTAAGGGGTACACAGAGTGAACCTAAAGTTTACTATGTATGCCTATGCGAAATAAAGTGTTCTGAGAAGCTTAAAATGAAGAAATAAGTGTTCTAAAATGCTTTAAAAATTCAAAGACATCTTTCAATGGTTAACTAACGCAAGGCGCAATATCAGACCTTAATATTGACCCATAATATTTAAATTGGACCAGGTATTATATTACAGGGTAATAGTGTACCCTACCACAGGAAATAATTATAGGTCAATTAGGGGGTACACAGCGTGACCCTAAAGTTTACTATGTATGCCTATGCGAAATAAAGTGTTCTGTGAAGCTTAAAATGAGGAAATAAGCGTTCTAAAATGCTTTAAAAATTCAAAGACATTTTTCTATGTTAACTAACGGCACGGTATCGGACCTTAATATTGACCTATAATTTTTAAATTGGACCACGTATTATATTACAGGGTAATAGTGTACCCTACCACAGAAAATAATTATAGGTCATTTAGGGGGTACACAGCGTGACCCTAAATTTTACTATGCATGCCTATGCGAAATAAAATGTTTTGAGAAGCTTAAAATGAAGAAATAAGCGTTCTAAAATGCTTTAAAAATTCAAAGACATCTTTCAATGGTTAATCAACGCAAGGCGTGATATCAGACCTTAATATTGACCCATAATATTTAAATTGGACCAGGTATTATATTACAGGGTAATAGTGTACCATACCACAGGAAATAATTATAGGTCAATTAGGGGGTACACAGCGTGCCCCTAAAGTTTACTATGTATGCCTATGCGAAATAAAGTGTTCCGAGAAGCTTAAAATGAGGAAATAAGCGTTCTAAAATGCTTTAAAAATTCAAAGACATTTTTCTATGTTAACTAACGGCACGGTATCGGACCTTAATATTGACCTATAATTTTTAAATTGGACCACGTATTATATTACAGTGTAATAGTGTACCCTACCACAGGAAATAATTATATGTCATTTAGGGGGTACACAGCGTGACCCTAAATTTTACTATGTATGCCTATGCGAAATAAAATGTTTTGAGAAGCTTAAAATGAAGAAATAAGCGTTCTAAAATGCTTTAAAAATTCAAAGACATCTTTCAATGGTTAACCAACGCAAGGCGCGATATCAGACCTTAATATGGAACCATAATATTTAAATTGGACCAGATATTATATTACAGGGAAATAGTGTACCCTACAACAGGAAATAATTATATTTCAATTAGGGGGTACACAGCGTGACCCTAAAGTTTACTATGTATGCCTATGCGAAATAGAGTGTTCTGAGAAGCTTAAAATGAAGAAATAAGCGTTCTAAAATGCTTTAAAAAATCAAAGACATCTTTCAATGGTTAACTAACGCAAGGCGCAATATCAGACCTTAATATTCACCCATAATATTTAAATTGGACCAGGTATTATATTACAGGGTAATAGTGTACCCTACCACAGGAAATAATTATAGGTCAATTAGGGGGTACACAGCGTGACCCTAAAGTTTACTATGTTTGCCTATGCGAAGTAAAGTGTTCTGAGAAGCTTAAAATGAGGAAATAAGCGTTCTAAAATGCTTTAAAAATTCAAAGACATTTTTCTATGTTAACTAACGGCACGGTATCGGACCTTAATATTGACCTATAATTTTTAAATTGGACCACGTATTATATTACAGGGTAATAGTGTACCCTACCACAGGAAATAATTATAGGTCATTTAGGGGGTACACAGCGTGACCCTAAATTTTACTATGTATGCCTATGCGAAATAAAATGTTTTGAGAAGCTTAAAATGAAGAAATAAGCGTTCTAAAATGCTTTAAAAATTCAAAGACATCTTTCAATGGTTAATCAACGCAAGGCGCGATATCAGACCTTAATATTGACCCATAATATTTAAATTGGACCAGATATTATATTACAGGGTAATAGTGTACCCTACAGCAGGAAATAATTATAGGTCAATTAGGGGGTACACAGCGTGACCCTAAAGTTTACTATGTATTCCTATGCAAAATAAAGTGTTCTGAGAAGCTTAAAATGAGGAAATAAGCGTTCTAAAATGCTTTAAAAATTCAAAGACATTTTTCTATGTTAACTAACGGTACGGTATCGGACCTTAATATTGACGTATAATTTTTAAATAGGACCACGTATTATATTACAGGGTTATAGTGTACCCTACCATAGGAAATAATTATAGGTCAATTAGGGGGTACACAGAGTGAACCTAAAGTTTACTATGTATGCCAATGCGAAATAAAATGTTTTGAGAAGCTTAAAATGAAGAAATAAGCTTTCTAAAATGCTTTAAAAATTCAAAGACATCTTTCAATGGTTAATCAACGCAAGGCGCGATATCAGACCTTAATATTGACCCATAATATTTAAATTGGACCAGGTATTATATTACAGGGTAATAGTGTACCCTACCACAGGAATTAATTATAGGTCAATTAGGGGGTACACAGCGTGCCCCTAAAGTTTACTATGTATGCCTATGCGAAATAAAGTGTTCCGAGAAGCTTAAAATGAGGAAATAAGCGTTCTAAAATGCTTTAAAAATTCAAAGACATTTTTCTATGTTAACTAACGGCACGGTATCGGACCTTAATATTGACCTATAATTTTTAAATAGGACCACGTATTATATTACAGGGTTATAGTGTACCCTACCATAGGAAATAATTATAGGTCAATTAAGGGGTACACAGAGTGAACCTAAAGTTTACTATGTATGCCTATGCGAAATAAAGTGTTCTGAGAAGCTTAAAATGAAGAAATAAGTGTTCTAAAATGCTTTAAAAATTCAAAGACATCTTTCAATGGTTAACTAACGCAAGGCGCAATATCAGACCTTAATATTGACCCATAATATTTAAATTGGACCAGGTATTATATTACAGGGTAATAGTGTACCCTACCACAGGAAATAATTATAGGTCAATTAGGGGGTACACAGCGTGACCCTAAAGTTTACTATGTATGCCTATGCGAAATAAAGTGTTCTGTGAAGCTTAAAATGAGGAAATAAGCGTTCTAAAATGCTTTAAAAATTCAAAGACATTTTTCTATGTTAACTAACGGCACGGTATCGGACCTTAATATTGACCTATAATTTTTAAATTGGACCACGTATTATATTACAGGGTAATAGTGTACCCTACCACAGAAAATAATTATAGGTCATTTAGGGGGTACACAGCGTGACCCTAAATTTTACTATGCATGCCTATGCGAAATAAAATGTTTTGAGAAGCTTAAAATGAAGAAATAAGCGTTCTAAAATGCTTTAAAAATTCAAAGACATCTTTCAATGGTTAATCAACGCAAGGCGTGATATCAGACCTTAATATTGACCCATAATATTTAAATTGGACCAGGTATTATATTACAGGGTAATAGTGTACCATACCACAGGAAATAATTATAGGTCAATTAGGGGGTACACAGCGTGCCCCTAAAGTTTACTATGTATGCCTATGCGAAATAAAGTGTTCCGAGAAGCTTAAAATGAGGAAATAAGCGTTCTAAAATGCTTTAAAAATTCAAAGACATTTTTCTATGTTAACTAACGGCACGGTATCGGACCTTAATATTGACCTATAATTTTTAAATTGGACCACGTATTATATTACAGTGTAATAGTGTACCCTACCACAGGAAATAATTATAGGTCATTTAGGGGGTACACAGCGTGACCCTAAATTTTACTATGTATGCCTATGCGAAATAAAATGTTTTGAGAAGCTTAAAATGAAGAAATAAGCGTTCTAAAATGCTTTAAAAATTCAAAGACATCTTTCAATGGTTAACCAACGCAAGGCGCGATATCAGACCTTAATATGGAACCATAATATTTAAATTGGACCAGATATTATATTACAGGGTAATAGTGTACCCTACAACAGGAAATAATTATATTTCAATTAGGGGGTACACAGCGTGACCCTAAAGTTTACTATGTATGCCTATGCGAAATAGAGTGTTCTGAGAAGCTTAAAATGAAGAAATAAGCGTTCTAAAATGCTTTAAAAAATCAAAGACATCTTTCAATGGTTAACTAACGCAAGGCGCAATATCAGACCTTAATATTCACCCATAATATTTAAATTGGACCAGGTATTATATTACAGGGTAATAGTGTACCCTACCACAGGAAATAATTATAGGTCAATTAGGGGGTACACAGCGTGACCCTAAAGTTTACTATGTTTGCCTATGCGAAGTAAAGTGTTCTGAGAAGCTTAAAATGAGGAAATAAGCGTTCTAAAATGCTTTAAAAATTCAAAGACATTTTTCTATGTTAACTAACGGCACGGTATCGGACCTTAATATTGACCTATAATTTTTAAATTGGACCACGTATTATATTACAGGGTAATAGTGTACCCTACCACAGGAAATAATTATAGGTCATTTAGGGGGTACACAGCGTGACCCTAAATTTTACTATGTATGCCTATGCGAAATAAAATGTTTTGAGAAGCTTAAAATGAAGAAATAAGCGTTCTAAAATGCTTTAAAAATTCAAAGACATCTTTCAATGGTTAATCAACGCAAGGCGCGATATCAGACCTTAATATTGACCCATAATATTTAAATTGGACCAGGTATTATATTACAGGGTAATAGTGTACCCTACCACAGGAAATAATTATAGGTCAATTAGGGGGTACACAGCGTGCCCCTAAAGTTTACTATGTATGCCTATGCGAAATAGAGTGTTCTGAGAAGCTTAAAATGAAGAAATAAGCGTTCTAAAATGCTTTAAAAAATCAAAGACATCTTTCAATGGTTAACTAACGCAAGGCGCAATATCAGACCTTAATATTGACCCATAATATTTAAATTGGACCAGATATTATATTACAGGGTAATAGTGTACCCTACAGCAGGAAATAATTATAGGTCAATTAGGGGGTACACAGCGTGACCCTAAAGTTTACTATGTATTCCTATGCAAAATAAAGTGTTCTGAGAAGCTTAAAATGAGGAAATAAGCGTTCTAAAATGCTTTAAAAATTCAAAGACATTTTTCTATGTTAACTAACGGTACGGTATCGGACCTTAATATTGACGTATAATTTTTAAATAGGACCACGTATTATATTACAGGGTTATAGTGTACCCTACCATAGGAAATAATTATAGGTCAATTAGGGGGTACACAGAGTGAACCTAAAGTTTACTATGTATGCCTATGCGAAATAAAATGTTTTGAGAAGCTTAAAATGAAGAAATAAGCTTTCTAAAATGCTTTAAAAATTCAAAGACATCTTTCAATGGTTAATCAACGCAAGGCGCGATATCAGACCTTAATATTGACCCATAATATTTAAATTGGACCAGGTATTATATTACAGGGTAATAGTGTACCCTACCACAGGAATTAATTATAGGTCAATTAGGGGGTACACAGCGTGCCCCTAAAGTTTACTATGTATGCCTATGCGAAATAAAGTGTTCCGAGAAGCTTAAAATGAGGAAATAAGCGTTCTAAAATGCTTTAAAAATTCAAAGACATTTTTCTATGTTAACTAACGGCACGGTATCGGACCTTAATATTGACCTATAATTTTTAAATTGGACCACGTATTATATTACAGGGTAATAGTGTACCCTACCACAGAAAATAATTATAGGTCATTTAGGGGGTACACAGCGTGACCCTAAATTTTACTATGTATGCCTATGCGAAATAAAATGTTTTGAGAAGCTTAAAATGAAGAAATAAGCGTTGTAAAATGCTTTAAAAATTCAAAGACATCTTTCAATGGTTAATCAACGCAAGGCGCGAAATCAGACCTTAATATTGACCCATAATTTTTAAATTGGACCACGTATTATATTACAGGGTAATAGTGTACCCTACCACAGGAAATAATTATAGGTCATTTAGGGGGTACACAGCGTGACCCTAAATTTTACTATGTATGCCTATGCGAAATAAAATGTTTTGAGAAGCTTAAAATGAAGAAATAAGCGTTCTAAAATGCTTTAAAAATTCAAAGACATCTTTCAATGGTTAATCAACGCAAGGCGCGATATCAGACCTTAATATTGACCCATAATATTTAAATTGGACCAGGTATTATATTACAGGGTAATAGTGTACCCTACCACAGGAATTAATTATAGGTCAATTAGGGGGTACACAGCGTGCCCCTAAAGTTTACTATGTATGCCTATGCGAAATAGAGTGTTCTGAGAAGCTTAAAATGAAGAAATAAGCGTTCTAAAATGCTTTAAAAAATCAAAGACATCTTTCAATGGTTAACTAACGCAAGGCGCAATATCAGACCTTAATATTGACCCATAATATTTAAATTGGACCAGATATTATATTACAGGGTAATAGTGTACCCTACAGCAGGAAATAATTATAGGTCAATTAGGGGGTACACAGCGTGACCCTAAAGTTTACTATGTATTCCTATGCAAAATAAAGTGTTCTGAGAAGCTTAAAATGAGGAAATAAGCGTTCTAAAATGCTTTAAAAATTCAAAGACATTTTTCTATGTTAACTAACGGTACGGTATCGGACCTTAATATTGACGTATAATTTTTAAATAGGACCACGTATTATATTACAGGGTTATAGTGTACCCTACCATAGGAAATAATTATAGGTCAATTAGGGGGTACACAGAGTGAACCTAAAGTTTACTATGTATGCCTATGCGAAATAAAATGTTTTGAGAAGCTTAAAATGAAGAAATAAGCTTTCTAAAATGCTTTAAAAATTCAAAGACATCTTTCAATGGTTAATCAACGCAAGGCGCGATATCAGACCTTAATATTGACCCATAATATTTAAATTGGACCAGGTATTATATTACAGGGTAATAGTGTACCCTACCACAGGAATTAATTATAGGTCAATTAGGGGGTACACAGCGTGCCCCTAAAGTTTACTATGTATGCCTATGCGAAATAAAGTGTTCCGAGAAGCTTAAAATGAGGAAATAAGCGTTCTAAAATGCTTTAAAAATTCAAAGACATTTTTCTATGTTAACTAACGGCACGGTATCGGACCTTAATATTGACCTATAATTTTTAAATTGGACCACGTATTATATTACAGGGTAATAGTGTACCCTACCACAGAAAATAATTATAGGTCATTTAGGGGGTACACAGCGTGACCCTAAATTTTACTATGTATGCCTATGCGAAATAAAATGTTTTGAGAAGCTTAAAATGAAGAAATAAGCGTTGTAAAATGCTTTAAAAATTCAAAGACATCTTTCAATGGTTAATCAACGCAAGGCGCGAAATCAGACCTTAATATTGACCCATAATATTTAAATTGGACCAGGTATTATATTACAGGGTAATAGTGTACCCTACCACAGGAAATAATTATAGGTCAATTAGGGGGTACACAGCGTGCCCCTAAAGTTTACTATGTATGCCTATGCGAAATAAAGTGTTCCGAGAAGCTTAAAATGAGGAAATAAGCGTTCTAAAATGCTTTAAAAATTCAAAGACATTTTTCTATGTTAACTAACGGCACGGTATCGGACCTTAATATTGACCTATAATTTTTAAATTGGACCACGTATTATATTACAGGGTAATAGTGTACCCTACCACAGGAAATAATTATAGGTCATTTAGGGGGTACACAGCGTGACCCTAAATTTTACTACGTATGCCTATGCGAAATAAAATGTTTTGAGAAGCTTAAAATGAAGAAATAAGCGTTCTAAAATGCTTTAAAAGTTCAAAGACATCTTTCAATGGTTAACCAACGCAAGGCGCGATATCAGACCTTAATATGGAACCATAATATTTAAATTGGACCAGATATTATATTACAGGGAAATAGTGTACCCTACAACAGGAAATAATTATATTTCAATTAGGGGGTACACAGCGTTACCCTAAAGTTTACTATGTATGCCTATGCGAAATAGAGTGTTCTGAGAAGCTTAAAATGAAGAAATAAGCGTTCTAAAATGCTTTAAAAAATCAAAGACATCTTTCAATGGTTAACTAACGCAAGGCGCAATATCAGACCTTAATATTCACCCATAATATTTAAATTGGACCAGGTATTATATTACAGGGTAATAGTGTACCCTACCACAGGAAATAATTATAGGTCAATTAGGGGGTACACAGCGTGCCCCTAAAGTTTACTATGTTTGCCTATGCGAAGTAAAGTGTTCTGAGAAGCTTAAAATGAGGAAATAAGCGTTCTAAAATGCTTTAAAAATTCAAAGACATTTTTCTATGTTAACTAACGGCACGGTATCGGACCTTAATATTGACCTATAATTTTTAAATTGGACCACGTATTATATTACAGGGTAATAGTGTACCCTACCACAGGAAATAATTATAGGTCATTTAGGGGGTACACAGCGTGACCCTAAATTTTACTATGTATGCCTATGCGAAATAAAATGTTTTGAGAAGCTTAAAATGAAGAAATAAGCGTTCTAAAATGCTTTAAAAATTCAAAGACATCTTTCAATGGTTAATCAACGCAAGGCGCGATATCAGACCTTAATATTGACCCATAATATTTAAATTGGACCAGGTATTATATTACAGGGTAATAGTGTACCCTACCACAGGAAATAATTATAGGTCAATTAGGGGGTACACAGCGTGCCCCTAAAGTTTACTATGTATGCCTATGCGAAATAAAGTGTTCCGAGAAGCTTAAAATGAGGAAATAAGCGTTCTAAAATGCTTTAAAAATTCAAAGACATTTTTCTATGTTAACTAACGGCACGGTATCGGACCTTAATATTGACCTATAATTTTTAAACTGGACCACGTATTATATTACAGGGTTATAGTGTACCCTACCACAGGAAATAATTATAGGTCAATTAGGGGGTACACTATGTATATTTTAAATAGTGCATTAAAACAAGGAAATTCGAAGACACTTTTCTATGTTAACTAACGGCACGGTATCGGACCTTAATATTGACCTATAATTTTTAAACTGGACCACGTATTATATTACAGGGTTATAGTGTACCCTACCACAGGAAATAATTATAGGTCAATTAGGGGGTACACAGAGTGACCCTAAAGTTTACTATGTATGCCTATGCGAAATAAAGTGTTCTGAGAAGCTTAAAATGAGGAAATAAGCGTTCTAAAATGCTTTAAAAATTCAAAGACATTTTTCTATGTTAACTAACGGCACGGTATCGGACCTTAATATTGACCTATAATTTTTAAATTGGACCACGTATTATATTACAGGGTAATAGTGTGCCCTACCACAGGAAATAATTATAGGTCATTTAGGGGGTACACAGCGTGACCCTAAATTTTACTATGTATGCCTATGCGAAATAAAGTGTTCTGAGAAGCTTAAAATGAAGAAATAAGCGTTCTAAAATGCTTTAAAAATTCAGACATCTTTCAATGGTTAACTAGCGCAAGGCGCAATATCAGACCTTAATATTGACCCATTATATTTAAATTGGACCAGGTATTATATTACAGGGTAATAGTGCACCCTACCACAGGAAATAATTATAGGTCAATTAGGGGGTACACTATGTATATTTTAAATAGTGCATTAAAACAAGGAAATACGAAGACACTTTTCTATGTTAACTAACGGCACGGTATCGGACCTTAATATTGACCTATAATTTTTAAATTGTACCACGTATTATATTACAGGGTAATAGTGTACCTTACCACAGGAAATAATTATAGGTCAATTAGGTGGTACACAGCATGACCCTAAAATTTACTATTTATGCCTATGCGAAATAGAGTGTTCTGAGAAGCTTAAAATGAAGAAATAAGCGTTCTAAAATGCTTTAAAAATTCAAAGACATCTTTCAATGGTTAACTAACGCAAGGCGCGATATCAGACCTTAATATGGAACCATAATATTTCAATTGGACCAGGTATTATATTACAGGGTAATAGTGTACCCTACCACAGGAAATAATTATAGGTCAATTAGGGGATACACTATGTATATTTTAAATAGTGCATTAAAACAAGGAAATACGAAGACACTTTTCTATGTTAACTAACGGCACGGTATCGGACCTTAATATTGACCTATAATTTGTAAATTGGACCACGTATTATATTACAGGGAAATAGTGTACCCTACCACAGGAAATAATTATGGGTCATTTAGGGGGTACACAGCGTGACCCTAAATTTTACTATGTATGCCTATGCGAAATAGAGTGTTCTGAGATGCTTAAAATGAAGAAATAAGCGTTCAAAAATGCTTTAAAAATTCAAAGACATCTTTCAATGGTTAACTAACGCAAGGCGCAATATCAGACCTTAATATTGACAAATAATATTTAAATTGGACCAGGTATTATATTACAGGGTAATAGTGTACCCTACCACAGGAAATAATTATAGGTCAATTAGGGGGTACACTATGTATATTTTAAATAGTGCATTAAAACAAGGAAATACGAAGACACTTTTCTATGTTAACTAACGGCACGGTATCGGACCTTAATATTGACCTATAATTTGTAAATTGGACCACGTATTATATTACAGGGTTATAGTGTACCCTACCACGGGAAATAATTATAGGTCAATTAGGGATTACGCAGAGTGACCCTAAAGTTTACTATGTATGCCTATGCGAAATAAAGTGTTCTGAGAAGCTTAAAATGAGGAAATAAGCGTTCTAAAATGCTTTAAAAATTCAAAGACATTTTTCTATGCTAACTAACGGCACGGTATCGGACCTTAATATTGACCTATAATTTGTAAATTGGACCACCTATTATATTACAGGGTAATAGTGTACCCTACCAATGGAAATAATTATAGGTCAATTAGGGGGTACACAGCGTGACCCTAAAGTTTACTATGTATGCCTATGCGAAATAAAGTGTTCTGAGAAGCTTAAAATGAAGAAATAAGCTTTCTAAAATGCTTTAAAAATTCAAAGACATCTTTCAATGGTTAACTAACGCAAGGCGCAATATCAAACCTTAATATTGACCCATAATATTTAAATTGAACCAGGTATTGTATTACAGGGTAATAGTGTACCCTACCACAGGAAATAATTATAGGTCAATTAGGGGTACACTATGTATATTTTAAATAGTGCATTAAAACAAGGAAATACGAAGACACTTTTCTATGTTAACTAACGGCACGGAATCGGACCTTAATATTGACCTATAATTTTTAAATTGGACCACGTATTATATTACAGGTTTATAGTGTATCCTACCACAGGAAATAATTATAGGTCAATTAGGGGGTACACAGCGTGACCCTAAAGTTTACTATGTATGCCTATGCGAAATAAAGTGTTCTGAGAAGCTTAAAATGAGGAAATAAGCGTTCTAAAATGCTTTAAAAATTCAAAGACATTTTTCAATGTTAACTAACGGCACGGTATCGGACCTTAATATTGACCTATAATTTTTAAATTGGACCACGTATTATATTGCAGGGTAATAGTGTACCCTACCACAGGAAATATTTATAGGTCATTTAGGGGGTACACAGCGTGACCCTAAATTTTACTATGTATGCTTATGCGAAATAGAGTGTTCTCAGAAGCTTAAAATTAAGAAATAAGCGTTCTAAAATGCTTTAAAAATTCAAAGACATCTTTCTATGGTTAACTAGCGCAAGGCGCAATATCAGACCTTAATATTGAACCATAATATTTAAATTGGACCAGGTATTATATTACAGGGTAATAGTGTACCCTACCACAGGAAATAATTATAGGTCAATTAGGGGGTACACTATGTATATTTTAAATTGTGCATTAAAACAAGGAAATACGAAGACACTTTTCTATGTTAACTAACGGCACGGTATCGGAAATTAATATTGACCTATAATTTTTAAATTGGACCACGTATTATATTACAGGGTTATAGTGTACCCTACCACAGGAAATAATTATAGGTCAATTAGGGGGTACGCAGAGTGACCCTAAAGTTTACTATGTATGCCTATGCGAAATGAAGTGTTCTGAGAAGCTTAAAATGAGGAAATAAGCGTTCTAAAATGCTTTAAAAATTCAAAGACATTTTTCTATGCTAACTAACGGCACGGTATCGGACCTTAATATTGACCTATAATTTTTAAATTGGACCACCTATTATATTACAGGGTAATAGTGTACCCTACCACAGGAAATAATTATAGGTCAATTAGGGGGTACACAGCGTGACCCTAAAGTTTACTATGTATGCCTATGCGAAATAAAGTGTTCTGAGAAGCTTAAAATGAAGAAATAAGCGTTCTAAAATGCTTTAAAAATTCAAAGACATCTTTCAATGGTTAACTAACGCAAGGCGCAATATCAAACCTTAATATTGACCCATAATATTTAAATTGAACCAGGTATTTTATTACAGGGTAATAGTGTACCCTACCACAGGAAATAATTTTAGGTCAATTAGGGGGTACACTATGTGTATTTTAAATAGTGCATTAAAACAAGGAAATACGAAGACATTTTTCAATGTTAACTAACGGCACGGTATCGGAACTTAATATTGACCTATAATTTTTAAATTGGACCACGTATTATATTACAGGGTAATAGTGTACCCTACCACAGGAAATAATTATAGGTCATTTAGGGGGTACACAGCGTGACCCTAAATTTCACTATGTATGCCTATGGGAAATAGAGTGTTCTGAGAAGCTTAAAATGAAGAAATAAGCGTTCTAAAATGCTTTAAAAATTCAAAGACATCTTTCAATGGTTAAATAACGCAAGGCGCAATATCAGACCTTAATATTGACCCATAATATTTAAATTGGACCAGGTATTATATTACAGGGTAATAGTGTACCCTTCCAAAGGAAATAATTATAGGTCAATTAGGGGGTACACAGTGTGACCCTAAAGTTTACTATGTATGCCTATGCGAAATAAAGTGTTCTGAGAAGCTTAAAATGAGGAAATAAGCGTTCTAAAATGCTTTTAAAATTCAAAGACATTTTTCTATGCTAACTAACGGCACGGTATCGGACCTTAATATTGACCTATAATTTTTAAATTGGACCACCTATTATATTACAGGGTAATAGTGTACCCTACCACAGGAAATAATTATAGGTCAATTAGGGGGTACACAGCGTGACCCTAAAGTTTACTATGTATGCCTATGCGAAATAAAGTGTTCTGAGAAGCTTAAAATGAAGAAATAAGCGTTCTAAAATGCTTTAAAAATTCAAAGACATCTTTCAATGGTTAACTTACGCAAGGCGCAATATCAAACCTTAATATTGACCCATAATATTTAAATTGAACAAGGTATTGTATTACAGGGTAATAGTGTACCCTACCACAGGAAATAATTATAGGTCAATTAGGGGGTACACTATGTATATTTTAAATAGTGCATTAAAACAAGGAAATACGAAGACAGTTTTCAATGTTAACTAACGGCACGGTATCGGAACTTAATATTGACCTATAATTTTTAAATTGGACCACGTATTATATTACAGGGTAATAGTGTACCCTACCACAGGAAATAATTATAGGTCATTTAGGGGGTACACAGCGTGACCCTAAATTTTACTATGTATGCCTATGCGAAATAGAGTGTTCTGAGAAGCTTAAAATGAAGAAATAAGCGTTCTAAAATGCTTTAAAAATTCAAAGACATCTTCCAATGGTTAACTAACGCAAGGCGCAATATCAGACCTTAATATTGACCCATAATATTTAAATTGGACCAGGTATTATATTACAGGGTAATAGTGTACCCTAAAACAGGAAATAATTATAGCTCAATTAGGGGGTACACAGTGTGACCCTAAAGTTTACTATGTATGCCTATGCGAAATAAAGTGTTCTGAGAAGCTTAAAATGAGGAAATAAGCGTTCTAAAATGCTTTTAAAATTCAAAGACATTTTTCTATGCTAACTAACGGCACGGTATCGGACCTTAATATTGACCTATAATTTTTAAATTGGACCACGTATTATATTACAGGGTAATAGTGTAACCTACCACAGGAAATATTTATAGGTCATTTAGGGGGTACACAGCGTGACCCTAAATTTTACTATGTATGCTTATGCGAAATAGAGTGTTCTGAGAAGCTTAAAATGAAGAAATAAGCGTTCTAAAATGCTTTAAAAATTCAAAGACATCTTTCAATGGTTAACTAGCGCAAGGCGCAATATCAGACCTTAATATTGACCCATAATATTTAAATTGGACCAGGTATTATATTACAGGGTAATAGTGTACCCTACCACAGGAAATAATTATAGGTCAATTAGGGGGTACACTATGTATATTTTAAATTGTACATTAAAACAAGGAAATACGAAGACACTTTTCTATGTTAACTAACGGCACGGTATCGGACCTTAATATTGACCCATAATTTTTAAATTAGACCACGTATTATATTACAGGGTAATAGTGTACCCTACCACAGGAAATAATTATAGGTCAATTAGGGGGTACACAGTGTGACCCTAAAGTTTACTATGTATGCCTATGCGAAATAAAGTGTTCTGAGAAGCTTAAAATGAGGAAATAAGCGTTCTAAAATGCTTTTAAAATTCAAAGACATTTTTCTATGCTAACTAACGGCACGGTATCGGACCTTAATATTGACCTATAATTTTTAAATTGGACCACCTATTATAATACAGGGTAATAGTGTACCCTACCACAGGAAATAATTATAGGTCAATTAGGGGGTACACAGCGTGACCCTAAAGTTTACTATGTATGCCTATGCGAAATAAAGTGTTCTGAGAAGCTTAAAATGAAGAAATAAGCGTTCTAAAATGCTTTAAAAATTCAAAGACATCTTTCAATGGTTAATCAACGCAAGGCGCGATATCAGACCTTAATATTGACCCATAATATTTAAATTGGACCAGGTATTATATTACAGGGTAATAGTGTACCCTACCACAGGAAATAATTATAGGTCATTTAGGGGGTACACAGTGTGACCCTAAAGTTTACTATGTATGCCTATGCGAAATAAAGTGTTCTGAGAAGCTTAAAATGAGGAAATAAGCGTTCTAAAATGCTTTTAAAATTCAAAGACATTTTTCTATGCTAACTAACGGCACGGTATCGGACCTTAATATTGACCTATAATTTTTAAATTGGACCACCTATTATATTACAGGGTAATAGTGTACCCTACCACAGGAAATAATTATAGGTCAATTAGGGGGTACACTATGTATATTTTAAATAGTGCATTAAAACAAGGAAATACGAAGACAGTTTTCAATGTTAACTAACGGCACGGTATCGGAACTTAATATTGACCTATAATTTTTAAATTGGACCAGGTATTATATTACAGGGTAATAGTGTACCCTACAACAGGAAATAATTATAGGTCAATTAGGGGGTACACTATGTATGTTTTAAATAGTGCATTAAAACAAGAAAATACGAAGACGGACCTTAATATTGACCTATAATTTTAAAATTGGATCACGTATTATATTACAGGGTTATAGTGTACCCTACCACAGGAAATAATTATAGGTCAATTAGGGGGTACACAGAGTGACCCTAAAGTTTACTATGTATGCCTATGCGAAATAAAGTGTTCTGAGAAGCTTAAAATGAGGAAATAAGCGTTCTAAAATGCTTTAAAAATTCAAAGACATTTTTCTATGTTAACTAACGGCACGGTATCGGACCTTAATATTGACCTATAATTTTTAAATTGGACCACGTATTATATTACAGGGAAATAGTGTACCCTACCACAGGAAATAATTATGGGTCATTTAGGGGGTACACAGCGTGACCCTAAATTTTACTATGTATGCCTATGCGAAATAGAGTGTTCTGAGATGCTTAAAATGAAGAAATAAGCGTTCAAAAATGCTTTAAAAATTCAAAGACATCTTTCAATGGTTAACTAACGCAAGGCGCAATATCAGACCTTAATATTGACAAATAATATTTAAATTGGACCAGGTATTATATTACAGGGTAATAGTGTACCCTACCACAGGAAATAATTATAGGTCAATTAGGGGGTACACTATGTATATTTTAAATAGTGCATTAAAACAAGGAAATACGAAGACACTTTTCTATGTTAACTAACGGCACGGTATCGGACCTTAATATTGACCTATAATTTGTAAATTGGACCACGTATTATATTACAGGGTTATAGTGTACCCTACCACAGGAAATAATTATAGGTCAATTAGGGATTACGCAGAGTGACCCTAAAGTTTACTATGTATGCCTATGCGAAATAAAGTGTTCTGAGAAGCTTAAAATGAGGAAATAAGCGTTCTAAAATGCTTTAAAAATTCAAAGACATTTTTCTATGCTAACTAACGGCACGGTATCGGACCTTAATATTGACCTATAATTTTTAAATTGGACCACCTATTATATTACAGGGTAATAGTGTACCCTACCACAGGAAATAATTATAGGTCAATTAGGGGGTACACAGCGTGACCCTAAAGTTTACTATGTATGCCTATGCGAAATAAAGTGTTCTGAGAAGCTTAAAATGAAGAAATAAGCGTTCTAAAATGCTTTAAAAATTCAAAGACATCTTTCAATGGTTAACTAACGCAAGGCGCAATATCAAACCTTAATATTGACCCATAATATTTAAATTGATCAAGGTATTGTATTACAGGGTAATAGTGTACCCTACCACAGGAAATAATTATAGGTCAATTAGGGGGTACACTATTTATATTTTAAATAGTGCATTAAAACAAGGAAATACGAAGACACTTTTCTATGTTAACTAACGGCACGGTATCGGACCTTAATATTGACCTATAATTTGTAAATTGGACCACCTATTATATTACAGGGTAATAGTGTACCCTACCAATGGAAATAATTATAGGTCAATTAGGGGGTACACAGCGTGACCCTAAAGTTTACTATGTATGCCTATGCGAAATAAAGTGTTCTGAGAAGCTTAAAATGAAGAAATAAGCTTTCTAAAATGCTTTAAAAATTCAAAGACATCTTTCAATGGTTAACTAACGCAAGGCGCAATATCAAACCTTAATATTGACCCATAATATTTAAATTGAACCAGGTATTGTATTACAGGGTAATAGTGTACCCTACCACAGGAAATAATTATAGGTCAATTAGGGGTACACTATGTATATTTTAAATAGTGCATTAAAACAAGGAAATACGAAGACACTTTTCTATGTTAACTAACGGCACGGAATCGGACCTTAATATTGACCTATAATTTTTAAATTGGACCACGTATTATATTACAGGTTTATAGTGTATCCTACCACAGGAAATAATTATAGGTCAATTAGGGGGTACACAGCGTGACCCTAAAGTTTACTATGTATGCCTATGCGAAATAAAGTGTTCTGAGAAGCTTAAAATGAGGAAATAAGCGTTCTAAAATGCTTTAAAAATTCAAAGACATTTTTCAATGTTAACTAACGGCACGGTATCGGACCTTAATATTGACCTATAATTTTTAAATTGGACCACGTATTATATTGCAGGGTAATAGTGTACCCTACCACAGGAAATATTTATAGGTCATTTAGGGGGTACACAGCGTGACCCTAAATTTTACTATGTATGCTTATGCGAAATAGAGTGTTCTCAGAAGCTTAAAATTAAGAAATAAGCGTTCTAAAATGCTTTAAAAATTCAAAGACATCTTTCAATGGTTAACTAGCGCAAGGCGCAATATCAGACCTTAATATTGAACCATAATATTTAAATTGGACCAGGTATTATATTACAGGGTAATAGTGTACCCTACCACAGGAAATAATTATAGGTCAATTAGGGGGTACACTATGTATATTTTAAATTGTGCATTAAAACAAGGAAATACGTAGACACTTTTCTATGTTAACTAACGGCACGGTATCGGAAATTAATATTGACCTATAATTTTTAAATTGGACCACGTATTATATTACAGGGTTATAGTGTACCCTACCACAGGAAATAATTATAGGTCAATTAGGGGGTACGCAGAGTGACCCTAAAGTTTACTATGTATGCCTATGCGAAATAAAGTGTTCTGAGAAGCTTAAAATGAAGAAATAAGCGTTCTAAAATGCTTTAAAAATTCAAAGACATCTTTCAATGGTTAACTAACGCAAGGCGCAATATCAAACCTTAATATTGACCCATAATATTTAAATTGAACCAGGTATTGTATTACAGGGTAATAGTGTACCCTACCACAGGAAATAATTATAGGTCAATTAGGGGGTACACTATGTGTATTTTAAATAGTGCATTAAAACAAGGAAATACGAAGACATTTTTCAATGTTAACTAACGGCACGGTATCGGAACTTAATATTGACCTATAATTTTTAAATTGGACCACGTATTATATTACAGGGTAATAGTGTACCCTACCACAGGAAATAATTATAGGTCATTTAGGGGGTACACAGCGTGACCCTAAATTTCACTATGTATGCCTATGGGAAATAGAGTGTTCTGAGAAGCTTAAAATGAAGAAATAAGCGTTCTAAAATGCTTTAAAAATTCAAAGACATCTTTCAATGGTTAAATAACGCAAGGCGCAATATCAGACCTTAATATTGACCCATAATATTTAAATTGGACCAGGTATTATATTACAGGGTAATAGTGTACCCTTCCAAAGGAAATAATTATAGGTCAATTAGGGGGTACACAGTGTGACCCTAAAGTTTACTATGTATGCCTATGCGAAATAAAGTGTTCTGAGAAGCTTAAAATGAGGAAATAAGCGTTCTAAAATGCTTTTAAAATTCAAAGACATTTTTCTATGCTAACTAACGGCACGGTATCGGACCTTAATATTGACCTATAATTTTTAAATTGGACCACCTATTATATTACAGGGTAATAGTGTACCCTACCACAGGAAATAATTATAGGTCAATTAGGGGGTACACAGCGTGACCCTAAAGTTTACTATGTATGCCTATGCGAAATAAAGTGTTCTGAGAAGCTTAAAATGAAGAAATAAGCGTTCTAAAATGCTTTAAAAATTCAAAGACATCTTTCAATGGTTAACTTACGCAAGGCGCAATATCAAACCTTAATATTGACCCATAATATTTAAATTGAACAAGGTATTGTATTACAGGGTAATAGTGTACCCTACCACAGGAAATAATTATAGGTCAATTAGGGGGTACACTATGTATATTTTAAATAGTGCATTAAAACAAGGAAATACGAAGACAGTTTTCAATGTTAACTAACGGCACGGTATCGGAACTTAATATTGACCTATAATTTTTAAATTGGACCACGTATTATATTACAGGGTAATAGTGTACCCTACCACAGGAAATAATTATAGGTCATTTAGGGGGTACACAGCGTGACCCTAAATTTTACTATGTATGCCTATGCGAAATAGAGTGTTCTGAGAAGCTTAAAATGAAGAAATAAGCGTTCTAAAATGCTTTAAAAATTCAAAGACATCTTCCAATGGTTAACTAACGCAAGGCGCAATATCAGACCTTAATATTGACCCATAATATTTAAATTGGACCAGGTATTATATTACAGGGTAATAGTGTACCCTAAAACAGGAAATAATTATAGGTCAATTAGGGGGTACACAGTGTGACCCTAAAGTTTACTATGTATGCCTATGCGAAATAAAGTGTTCTGAGAAGCTTAAAATGAGGAAATAAGCGTTCTAAAATGCTTTTAAAATTCAAAGACATTTTTCTATGCTAACTAACGGCACGGTATCGGACCTTAATATTGACCTATAATTTTTAAATTGGACCACGTATTATATTACAGGGTAATAGTGTAACCTACCACAGGAAATATTTATAGGTCATTTAGGGGGTAAACAGCGTGACCCTAAATTTTACTATGTATGCTTATGCGAAATAGAGTGTTCTGAGAAGCTTAAAATGAAGAAATAAGCGTTCTAAAATGCTTTAAAAATTCAAAGACATCTTTCAATGGTTAACTAGCGCAAGGCGCAATATCAGACCTTAATATTTACCCATAATATTTAAATTGGACCAGGTATTATATTACAGGGTAATAGTGTACCCTACCACAGGAAATAATTATAGGTCAATTAGGGGGTACACTATGTATATTTTAAATTGTACATTAAAACAAGGAAATACGAAGACACTTTTCTATGTTAACTAACGGCACGGTATCGGACCTTAATATTGACCCATAATTTTTAAATTAGACCACGTATTATATTACAGGGTAATAGTGTACCCTACCACAGGAAATAATTATAGGTCAATTAGGGGGTACACAGTGTGACCCTAAAGTTTACTATGTATGCCTATGCGAAATAAAGTGTTCTGAGAAGCTTAAAATGAGGAAATAAGCGTTCTAAAATGCTTTTAAAATTCAAAGACATTTTTCTATGCTAACTAACGGCACGGTATCGGACCTTAATATTGACCTATAATTTTTAAATTGGACCACCTATTATATTACAGGGTAATAGTGTACCCTACCACAGGAAATAATTATAGGTCAATTAGGGGGTACACAGCGTGACCCTAAAGTTTACTATGTATGCCTATGCGAAATAAAGTGTTCTGAGAAGCTTAAAATGAAGAAATAAGCGTTCTAAAATGCTTTAAAAATTCAAAGACATCTTTCAATGGTTAACTAACGCAAGGCGCAATATCAAACCTTAATATTGACCCATAATATTTAAATTGAACAAGGTATTGTATTACAGGGTAATAGTGTACCCTACCACAGGAAATAATTATAGGTCAATTAGGGGGTACACTATGTATATTTTAAATAGTGCATTAAAACAAGGAAATACGAAGACATTTTTCAATGTTAACTAACGGCACGGTATCGGAACTTAATATTGACCTATAATTTTTACATTGGACCACGTATTATATTACAGGGTAATAGTGTACCCTACCACAGGAATTAATTATAGGTCATTTAGGGGGTACACAGCGTGACCCTAAATTTTACTATGTATGCCTATGCGAAATAAAGTGTTCTGAGAAGCTTAAAATGAGGAAATAAGCGTTCTAAAATGCTTTAAAAATTCAAAGACATTTTTCTATGTTAACTAACGGAACGGTATCGGACCTTAATATTGACCTATAATTTTTAAATTGGACCACGTATTATATTACAGGGTAA
This sequence comes from Parasteatoda tepidariorum, assembly GCF_982258835.1. Classification (NCBI taxonomy): domain Eukaryota; kingdom Metazoa; phylum Arthropoda; class Arachnida; order Araneae; family Theridiidae; genus Parasteatoda; species Parasteatoda tepidariorum. The sequence continues at coordinate 72,661 of NW_028257473.1, forward strand.
TAATGTATCCTACCACAGGAAATATATATAGGTCATTTAGGGGGTACACAGCGTGACCCTAAATTTTACTATGTATGCCTATGCGAAATAGAGTGTTCTGAGATGCTTAAAATGAAGAAATAAGCGTTCAAAAATGCTTTCAAAATTCAAAGTCATCTTTCAATGGTTAACTAACGCAAGGCGCAATATCAGACCTTAATATTGACCCATAATATTTAAATTGGACCAGGTATTATATTACAGGGTAATAGTGTACCCTACCACAGGAAATAATTATAGGTCAATTAGGGGGTACACTATGTATATTTTAAATAGTGCATTAAAACAAGGAAATACGAAGACACTTTTCTATGTTAACTAACGGCACGGTATCGGAAATTAATATTGACCTATAATTTTTAAATTGGACCACGTATTATATTACAGGGTTATAGTGTACCCTACCACAGGAAATAATTATAGGTCAATTAGGGGGTACGCAGAGTGACCCTAAAGTTTACTATGTATGCCTATGCGAAATAAAGTGTTCTGAGAAGCTTAAAATGAGGAAATAAACGTTCTAAAATGCTTTAAAAATTCAAAGACATTTTTCTATGCTAACTAACGGCACGGTATCGGACCTTAATATTGACCTATAATTTTTAAATTGGACCACCTATTATATTACAGGGTAATAGTGTACCCTACCACAGGAAATAATTATAGGTCAATTAGGGGGTACACAGCGTGACCCTAAAGTTTACTATGTATGCCTATGCGAAATAAAGTGTTCTGAGAAGCTTAAAATGAAGAAATAAGCGTTCTAAAATGCTTTAAAAATTCAAAGACATCTTTCAATGGTTAACTAACGCAAGGCGCAATATCAAACCTTAATATTGACCCATAATATTTAAATTGAACCAGGTATTGTATTACAGGGTAATAGTGTACCCTACCACAGGAAATAATTATAGGTCAATTAGGGGGTACACTATGTGTATTTTAAATAGTGCATTAAAACAAGGAAATACGAAGACATTTTTCAATGTTAACTAACGGCACGGTATCGAAACTTAATATTGACCTATAATTTTTAAATTGGACCACGTATTATATTACAGGGTAATAGTGTACCCTACCGCAGGAAATAATTATAGGTCATTTAGGGGGTACACAGCGTGACCCTAAATTTTACTATGTATGCCTATGGGAAATAGAGTGTTCTGAGAAGCTTAAAATGAAGAAATAAGCGTTCTAAAATGCTTTAAAAATTCAAAGACATCTTTCAATGGTTAAATAACGCAAGGCGCAATATCAGACCTTAATATTGACCCATAATATTTAAATTGGACCAGGTATTATATTACAGGGTAATAGTGTACCCTTCCAAAGGAAATAATTATAGGTCAATTAGGGGGTACACAGTGTGACCCTAAAGTTTACTATGTATGCCTATGCGAAATAAAGTGTTCTGAGAAGCTTAAAATGAGGAAATAAGCGTTCTAAAATGCTTTTAAAATTCAAAGACATTTTTCTATGCTAACTAACGGCACGGTATCGGACCTTAATATTGACCTATAATTTTTAAATTGGACCACCTATTATATTACAGGGTAATAGTGTACCCTACTACAGGAAATAATTATAGGTCAATTAGGGGGTACACTATGTATATTTTAAATAGTGCATTAAAACAAGGAAATACGAAGACAGTTTTCAATGTTAACTAACGGCACGGTATCGGAACTTAATATTGACCTATAATTTTTAAATTGGACCACGTATTATATTACAGGGTAATAGTGTACCCTACCACAGGAAATAATTATAGGTCATTTAGGGGGTACACAGCGTGACCCTAAATTTCACTATGTATGCCTATGCGAAATAGAGTGTTCTGAGAAGCTTAAAATGAAGAAATAAGCGTTCTAAAATGCTTTAAAAATTCAAAGACATCTTTCAATGGTTAACTAACGCAAGGCGCAATATCAGACCTTAATATTGACCCATAAAATTTAAATTGGACCAGGTATTATATTACAGGGTAATAGTGTACCCTACTAAAGGAAATAATTATAGGTCAATTAGGGGGTACACAGCGTGACCCTAAAGTTTACTATGTATGCCTATGCGAAATAAAGTGTTCTGAGAAGCTTAAAATGAGGAAATAAGCGTTCTAAAATGCTTTAAAAATTCAAAGACATTTTTCAATGTTAACTAACGGCACGGTATCGGACCTTAATATTGACCTATAATTTTTAAATTGGACCACGTATTATATTTTAGGGTAATAGTGTACCCTACCACAGGAAATAATTATAGGTCATTTAGGGGGTACACAGCGTGACCCTAAATTTTACTATGTATGCCTATGCGAAATAGAGTGTTCTGAGATGCTTAAAAAGAAGAAATAAGCGTTCTAAAATGCTTTAAAAATTCAAAGACATCTTCCAATGGTTAACTAACGCAAGGCGCAATATCAGACCTTAATATTGACCCATAATATTTAAATTGGACCAGGTATTATATTACAGGGTAATAGTGTACCCTAAAACAGGAAATAATTATAGGTCAATTAGGGGGTACACAGTGTGACCCTAAAGTTTACTATGTATGCCTATGCGAAATAAAGTGTTCTGAGAAGCTTAAAATGAGGAAATAAGCGTTCTAAAATGCTTTTAAAATTCAAAGACATTTTTCTATGCTAACTAACGGCACGGTATCGGACCTTAATATTGACCTATAATTTTTAAATTGGACCACCTATTATATTACAGGGTAATAGTGTACCCTACCACAGGAAATAATTATAGGTCATTTAGGGGGTACACAGCGTGACCCTAAATTTTACTATGTATGCCTATGCGAAATAGAGTGTTCTGAGATGCTTAAAAAGAAGAAATAAGCGTTCTAAAATGCTTTAAAAATTCAAAGACATCTTCCAATGGTTAACTAACGCAAGGCGCAATATCAGACCTTAATATTGACCCATAATATTTAAATTGGACCAGGTATTATATTACAGGGTAATAGTGTACCCTAAAACAGGAAATAATTATAGGTCAATTAGGGGGTACACAGTGTGACCCTAAAGTTTACTATGTATGCCTATGCGAAATAAAGTGTTCTGAGAAGCTTAAAATGAGGAAATAAGCGTTCTAAAATGCTTTTAAAATTCAAAGACATTTTTCTATGCTAACTAACGGCACGGTATCGGACCTTAATATTGACCTATAATTTTTAAATTGGACCACCTATTATATTACAGGGTAATAGTGTACCCTACCACAGGAAATAATTATAGGTCAATTAGGGGGTACACAGCGTGACCCTAAAGTTTACTATGTATGCCTATGCGAAATAAAGTGTTCTGAGAAGCTTAAAATGAGGAAATAAGCGTTCTAAAATGCTTTAAAAATTCAAAGACATTTTTCTATGCTAACTAACGGCACGGTATCGGACCTTAATATTGACCTATAATTTTTAAATTGGACCACCTATTATATTACAGGGTAATAGTGTACCCTACCACAGGAAATAATTATAGGTCAATTAGGGGGTACACAGCGTGACCCTAAAGTTTACTATGTATGCCTATGCGAAATAAAGTGTTCTGAGAAGCTTAAAATGAAGAAATAAGCGTTCTAAAATGCTTTAAAAATTCAAAGACATCTTTCAATGGTTAACTAACGCAAGGCGCAATATCAAACCTTAATATTGACCCATAATATTTAAATTGAACCAGGTATTGTATTACAGGGTAATAGTGTACCCTACCACAGGAAATAATTATAGGTCATTTAGGGGGTACACAGCGTGACCCTAAATTTCACTATGTATGCCTATGCGAAATAGAGTGTTCTGAGAAGCTTAAAATGAAGAAATAAGCGTTCTAAAATGCTTTAAAAATTCAAAGACATCTTTCAATGGTTAACTAACGCAAGGCGCAATATCAGACCTTAATATTGACCCATAAAATTTAAATTGGACCAGGTATTATATTACAGGGTAATAGTGTACCCTACCAAAGGAAATAATTATAGGTCAATTAGGGGGTACACAGCGTGACCCTAAAGTTTACTATGTATGCCTATGCGAAATAAAGTGTTCTGAGAAGCTTAAAATGAGGAAATAAGCGTTCTAAAATGCTTTAAAAATTCAAAGACATCTTCCAATGGTTAACTAACGCAAGGCGCAATATCAGACCTTAATATTGACCCATAATATTTAAATTGGACCAGGTATTATATTACAGGGTAATAGTGTACCCTAAAACAGGAAATAATTATAGGTCAATTAGGGGGTACACAGTGTGACCCTAAAGTTTACTATGTATGCCTATGCGAAATAAAGTGTTCTGAGAAGCTTAAAATGAGGAAATAAGCGTTCTAAAATGCTTTTAAAATTCAAAGACATTTTTCTATGCTAACTAACGGCACGGTATCGGACCTTAATATTGACCTATAATTTTTAAATTGGACCACCTATTATATTACAGGGTAATAGTGTACCCTACCACAGGAAATAATTATAGGTCATTTAGGGGGTACACAGCGTGACCCTAAATTTTACTATGTATGCCTATGCGAAATAGAGTGTTCTGAGATGCTTAAAAAGAAGAAATAAGTGTTCTAAAATGCTTTAAAAATTCAAAGACATCTTCCAATGGTTAACTAACGCAAGGCGCAATATCAGACCTTAATATTTACCCATAATATTTAAATTGGACCAGGTATTATATTACAGGGTAATAGTGTACCCTAAAACAGGAAATAATTATAGGTCAATTAGGGGGTACACAGTGTGACCCTAAAGTTTACTATGTATGCCTATGCGAAATAAAATGTTCTGAGAAGCTTAAAATGAGGAAATAAGCGTTCTAAAATGCTTTTAAAATTCAAAGACATTTTTCTATGCTAACTAACGGCACGGTATCGGACCTTAATATTGACCTATAATTTTTAAATTGGACCACCTATTATATTACAGGGTAATAGTGTACCCTACCACAGGAAATAATTATAGGTCAATTAGGGGGTACACAGCGTGACCCTAAAGTTTACTATGTATGCCTATGCGAAATAAAGTGTTCTGAGAAGCTTAAAATGAGGAAATAAGCGTTCTAAAATGCTTTAAAAATTCAAAGACATTTTTCTATGCTAACTAACGGCACGGTATCGGACCTTAATATTGACCTATAATTTTTAAATTGGACCACCTATTATATTACAGGGAAATAGTGTACCCTACCACAGGAAATAATTATAGGTCAATTAGGGGGTACACAGCGTGACCCTAAAGTTTACTATGTATGCCTATGCGAAATAAAGTGTTCTGAGAAGCTTAAAATGAAGAAATAAGCGTTCTAAAATGCTTTAAAAATTCAAAGACATCTTTCAATGGTTAACTAACGCAAGGCGCAATATCAAACCTTAATATTGACCCATAATATTTAAATTGAACCAGGTATTGTATTACAGGGTAATAGTGTACCCTACCACAGGAAATAATTATAGGTCAATTAGGGGGTACACTATGTGTATTTTAAATAGTGCATTAAAACAAGGAAATACGAAGACATTTTTCAATGTTAACTAACGGCACGGTATCGGAACTTAATATTGACCTATAATTTTTAAATTGGACCACGTATTATATTACAGGGTAATAGTGTACCCTACCACAGGAAATAATTATAGGTCATTTAGGGGGTACACAGCGTGACCCTAAATTTTACTATGTATGCCTATGGGAAATAGAGTGTTCTGAGAAGCTTAAAATGAAGAAATAAGCGTTCTAAAATGCTTTAAAAATTCAAAGACATCTTTCAATGGTTAAATAACGCAAGGCGCAATATCAGACCTTAATATTGACCCATAATATTTAAATTGGACCAGGTATTATATTACAGGGTAATAGTGTACCCTTCCAAAGGAAATAATTATAGGTCAATTAAGGGGTACACAGTGTGACCCTAAAGTTTACTATGTATGCCTATGCGAAATAAAGTGTTCTGAGAAGCTTAAAATGAGGAAATAAGCGTTCTAAAATGCTTTTAAAATTCAAAGACATTTTTCTATGCTAACTAACGGCACGGTATCGGACCTTAATATTGACCTATAATTTTTAAATTGGACCACCTATTATATTACAGGGTAATAGTGTACCCTACCACAGGAAATAATTATAGGTCAATTAGGGGGTACACAGCGTGACCCTAAAGTTTACTATGTATGCCTATGCGAAATAAAGTGTTCTGAGAAGCTTAAAATGAAGAAATAAGCGTTCTAAAATGCTTTAAAAATTCAAAGACATCTTTCAATGGTTAACTTACGCAAGGCGCAATATCAAACCTTAATATTGACCCATAATATTTAAATTGAACAAGGTATTGTATTACAGGGTAATAGTGTACCCTACCACAGGAAATAATTATAGGTCAATTAGGGGGTACACTATGTATATTTTAAATAGTGCATTAAAACAAGGAAATACGAAGACAGTTTTCAATGTTAACTAACGGCACGGTATCGGAACTTAATATTGACCTATAATTTTTAAATTGGACCACGTATTATATTACAGGGTAATAGTGTACCCTACCACAGGAAATAATTATAGGTCATTTAGGGGGTACACAGCGTGACCCTAAATTTTACTATGTATGCCTATGCGAAATAGAGTGTTCTGAGAAGCTTAAAATGAAGAAATAAGCGTTCTAAAATGCTTTAAAAATTCAAAGACATCTTTCAATGGTTAACTAACGCAAGGCGCAATATCAGACCTTAATATTGACCCATAAAATTTAAATTGGACCAGGTATTATATTACAGGGTAATAGTGTACCCTACCAAAGGAAATAATTATAGGTCAATTAGGGGGTACACAGCGTGACCCTAAAGTTTACTATGTATGCCTATGCGAAATAAAGTGTTCTGAGAAGCTTAAAATGAGGAAATAAGCGTTCTAAAATGCTTTTAAAATTCAAAGACATTTTTCTATGCTAACTAACGGCACGGTATCGGACCTTAATATTGACCCATAATATTTAAATTGGACCAGGTATTATATTACAGGGTAATAGTGTACCCTACCACAGGAAATAATTATAGGTCAATTAGGGGGTACACTATGTATATTTTAAATTGTGCATTAAAACAAGGAAATACGAAGACACTTTTCTATGTTAACTAACGGCACGGTATCGGACCTTAATATTGACCCATAATTTTTAAATTGGACCACGTATTATATTACAGGGTAATAGTGTACCCTACCACAGGAAATAATTATAGGTCAATTAGGGGGTACACAGTGTGCCCCTAAAGTTTACTATGTATGCCTATGCGAAATAAAGTGTTCTGAGAAGCTTAAAATGAGGAAATAAGCGTTCTAAAATGCTTTTAAAATTCAAAGACATTTTTCTATGCTAACTAACGGCACGGTATCGGACCTTAATATTGACCCACAATATTTAAATTGGACCAGGTATTATATTACAGGGTAATAGTGTACCCTACCACAGGAAATAATTATAGGTCAATTAGGGGGTACACTATGTATATTTTAAATTGTGCATTAAAACAAGGAAATACGAAGACACTTTTCTATGTTAACTAACGGCACGGTATCGGACCTTAATATTGACCCATAATTTTTAAATTGGACCACGTATTATATTACAGGGTAATAGTGTACCCTACCACAGGAAATAATTATAGGTCAATTAGGGGGTACACAGTGTGCCCCTAAAGTTTACTATGTATGCCTATGCGAAATAAAGTGTTCTGAGAAGCTTAAAATGAGGAAATAAGCGTTCTAAAATGCTTTTAAAATTCAAAGACATTTTTCTATGCTAACTAACGGCACGATATCGGACCTTAATATTGACCTATAATTTTTAATTGGACCACCTATTATATTACAGGGTAATAGTGTACCCTACCACAGGAAATAATTATAGGTCAATTAGGGGGTACACAGCGTGACCCTAAAGTTTACTATGTATGCCTATGCGAAATAAAGTGTTCTGAGAAGCTTAAAATGAAGAAATAAGCGTTCTAAAATGCTTTAAAAATTCAAAGACATCTTTCAATGGTTAACTAACGCAAGGCGCAATATCAAACCTTAATATTGACCCATAATATTTAAATTGAACAAGGTATTGTATTACAGGGTAATAGTGTACCCTACCACAGGAAATAATTATATGTCAATTAGGGGGTACACTATGTATATTTTAAATAGTGCATTAAAACAAGGAAATACGAAGACATTTTTCAATGTTAACTAACGGCACGGTATCGGAACTTAATATTGACCTATAATTTTTACATTGGACCACGTATTATATTACAGGGTAATAGTGTACCCTACCACAGGAATTAATTATAGGTCATTTAGGGGGTACACAGCGTGACCCTAAATTTTACTATGTATGCCTATGCGAAATAAAGTGTTCTGAGAAGCTTAAAATGAGGAAATAAGCGTTCTAAAATGCTTTAAAAATTCAAAGACATTTTTCTATGTTAACTAACGGCACGGTATCGGACCTTAATATTGACCTATAATTTTTAAATTGGACCACGTATTATATTACAGGGTAATAATGTACCCTACCACAGGAAATAATTATAGGTCATTTAGGGGGTACACAGCGTGACCCTAAATTTTACTATGTATGCCTATGCGAAATAGAGTGTTCTGAGATGCTTAAAATGAAGAAATAAGCGTTCAAAAATGCTTTAAAAATTCAAAGACATCTTTCAATGGTTAACTAACGCAAGGCGCAATATCAGACCTTAATATTGACCCATAATATTTAAATTGGACCAGGTATTATATTACAGGGTAATAGTGTACCCTACCACAGGAAATAATTATAGGTCAATTAGGGGGTACACTATGTATATTTTAAATAGTGCATTAAAACAAGGAAATACGAAGACACTTTTCTATGTTAACTAACGGCACGGTATCGAAACTTAATATTGACCTATAATTTTTAAATTGGACCACGTATTATATTACAGGGTAATAGTGTACCCTACCACAGGAAATAATTATAGGTCATTTAGGGGGTACACAGCGTGACCCTAAATTTTACTATGTATGCCTATGGGAAATAGAGTGTTCTGAGAAGCTTAAAATGAAGAAATAAGCGTTCTAAAATGCTTTAAAAATTCAAAGACATCTTTCAATGGTTAAATAACGCAAGGCGCAATATCAGACCTTAATATTGACCCATAATATTTAAATTGGACCAGGTATTATATTACAGGGTAATAGTGTACCCTTCCAAAGGAAATAATTATAGGTCAATTAGGGGGTACACAGTGTGACCCTAAAGTTTACTATGTATGCCTATGCGAAATAAAGTGTTCTGAGAAGCTTAAAATGAGGAAATAAGCGTTCTAAAATGCTTTTAAAATTCAAAGACATTTTTCTATGCTAACTAACGGCACGGTATCGGACCTTAATATTGACCTATAATTTTTAAATTGGACCACCTATTATATTACAGGGTAATAGTGTACCCTACCACAGGAAATAATTATAGGTCAATTTGGGGGTACACTATGTATATTTTAAATAGTGCATTAAAACAAGGAAATACGAAGACAGTTTTCAATGTTAACTAACGGCACGGTATCGGAACTTAATATTGACCTATAATTTTTAAATTGGACCACGTATTATATTACAGGGTAATAGTGTACCCTACCACAGGAAATAATTATAGGTCATTTAGGGGGTACACAGCGTGACCCTAAATTTTACTATGTATGCCTATGCGAAATAGAGTGTTCTGAGATGCTTAAAAAGAAGAAATAAGCGTTCTAAAATGCTTTAAAAATTCAAAGACATCTTCCAATGGTTAACTAACGCAAGGCGCAATATCAGACCTTAATATTGACCCATAATATTTAAATTGGACCAGGTATTATATTACAGGGTAATAGTGTACCCTAAAACAGGAAATAATTATAGGTCAATTAGGGGGTACACAGTGTGACCCTAAAGTTTACTATGTATGCCTATGCGAAATAAAGTGTTCTGAGAAGCTTAAAATGAGGAAATAAGCGTTCTAAAATGCTTTTAAAATTCAAAGACATTTTTCTATGCTAACTAACGGCACGGTATCGGACCTTAATATTGACCTATAATTTTTAAATTGGACCACCTATTATATTACAGGGTAATAGTGTACCCTACCACAGGAAATAATTATAGGTAATTTAGGGGGTACACAGCGTGACCCTAAATTTTACTATGTATGCCTATGCGAAATAGAGTGTTCTGAGATGCTTAAAAAGAAGAAATAAGCGTTCTAAAATGCTTTAAAAATTCAAAGACATCTTCCAATGGTTAACTAACGCAAGGCGCAATATCAGACCTTAATATTGACCCATAATATTTAAATTGGTCCAGGTATTATATTACAGGGTAATAGTGTACCCTAAAACAGGAAATAATTATAGGTCAATTAGGGGGTACACAGTGTGACCCTAAAGTTTACTATGTATGCCTATGCGAAATAAAGTGTTCTGAGAAGCTTAAAATGAGGAAATAAGCGTTCTAAAATGCTTTTAAAATTCAAAGACATTTTTCTATGCTAACTAACGGCACGGTATCGGACCTTAATATTGACCTATAATTTTTAAATTGGACCACGTATTATATTACAGGGCAATAGTGTACCCTACCACAGGAAATATTTATAGGTCATTTAGGGGGTACACAGCGTGACCCTAAATTTTACTATGTATGCTTATGCGAAATAGAGTGTTCTGAGAAGCTTAAAATGAAGAAATAAGCGTTCTAAAATGCTTTAAAAATTCAAAGACATCTTTCAATGATTAACTAGCGCAAGGCGCAATATCAGACCTTAATATTGACCCATAATATTTAAATTGAACCAGGTATTATATTACAGGGTAATAGTGTACCCTACCACAGGAAATAATTATAGGTCAATTAGGGGGTACACTATGTATATTTTAAATTGTGCATTAAAACAAGGAAATACGAAGACACTTTTCTATGTTAACTAACGGCACGGTATCGGACCTTAATATTGACCCATAATTTTTAAATTGGACCACGTATTATATTACAGGGTAATAGTGTACCCTACCACAGGAAATAATTATAGGTCAATTAGGGGGTACACAGTGTGACCCTAAAGTTTACTATGTATGCCTATGCGAAATAAAGTGTTCTGAGAAGCTTAAAATGAGGAAATAAGCGTTCTAAAATGCTTTTAAAATTCAAAGACATTTTTCTATGCTAACTAACGGCACGGTATCGGACCTTAATATTGACCTATAATTTTTAAATTGGACCACCTATTATATTACAGGGTAATAGTGTACCCTACCACAGGAAATAATTATAGGTCAATTAGGGGGTACACAGCGTGACCCTAAAGTTTACTATGTATGCCAATGCGAAATAAAGTGTTCTGAGAAGCTTAAAATGAAGAAATAAGCGTTCAAAAATGCTTTAAAAATTCAAAGACATCTTTCAATGGTTAACTATCGCAAGGCGCAATATCAAACCTTAATATTGACCCATAATATTTAAATTGAACCAGGTATTGTATTACAGGGTAATAGTGTACCCTACCACAGGAAATAATTATAGGTCAATTAGGGGGTACACTATGTGTATTTTAAATAGTGCATTAAAACAAGGAAATACGAAGACATTTTTCAATGTTAACTAACGGCACGGTATCGAAACTTAATATTGACCTATAATTTTTAAATTGGATCACGTATTATATTACATGATAATAATGTACCCTACCACAGGAAATAATTATAGGTCAATTAGGGGGTACACAGCGTGACCCTAAAGTTTACTATGTATGCCTATGCGAAATAAAGTGTTCTGAGAAGCTTAAAATGAGGAAATAAGCGTTCTAAAATGCTTTAAAAATTCAAAGACATTTTTCAATGTTAAACTAACGGCACGGTATCGGACCTTAATATTGACCTATAATTTTTAAATTGGACCACGTATTATATTACAGGGTAATAGTGTACCCTACCACAGGAAATAATTATAGGTCATTTAGGGGGTACACAGCGTGACCCTAAATTTTACTATGTATGCCTATGCGAAATAGAGTGTTCTGAGATGCTTAAAAAGAAGAAATAAGCGTTCTAAAATGCTTTAAAAATTCAAAGACATCTTCCAATGGTTAACTAACGCAAGGCGCAATATCAGACCTTAATATTGACCCATAATATTTAAATTGGACCAGGTATTATATTACAGGGTAATAGTGTACCCTAAAACAGGAAATAATTATAGGTCAATTAGGGGGTACACAGTGTGACCCTAAAGTTTACTATGTATGCCTATGCGAAATAAAGTGTTCTGAGAAGCTTAAAATGAGGAAATAAGCGTTCTAAAATGCTTTTAAAATTCAAAGACATTTTTCTATGCTAACTAACGGCACGGTATCGGACCTTAATATTGACCTATAATTTTTAAATTGGACCACCTATTATATTACAGGGTAATAGTGTACCCTACCACAGGAAATAATTATAGGTCATTTAGGGGGTACACAGCGTGACCCTAAATTTTACTATGTATGCCTATGCGAAATAGAGTGTTCTGAGATGCTTAAAAAGAAGAAATAAGCGTTCTAAAATGCTTTAAAAATTCAAAGACATCTTCCAATGGTTAACTAACGCAAGGCGCAATATCAGACCTTAATATTGACCCATAATATTTAAATTGGACCAGGTATTATATTACAGGGTAATAGTGTACCCTAAAACAGGAAATAATTATAGGTCAATTAGGGGGTACACAGTGTGACCCTAAAGTTTACTATGTATGCCTATGCGAAATAAAGTGTTCTGAGAAGCTTAAAATGAGGAAATAAGCGTTCTAAAATGCTTTTAAAATTCAAAGACATTTTTCTATGCTAACTAACGGCACGGTATCGGACCTTAATATTGACCTATAATTTTTAAATTGGACCACGTATTATATTACAGGGTAATAGTGTACCCTACCACAGGAAATAATTATAGGTCATTTAGGGGGTACACAGCGTGACCCTAAATTTTACTATGTATGCCTATGCGAAATAAAGTGTTCTGAGAAGCTTAAATGAAGAAATAAGCGTTCTAAAATGCTTTAAAAATTCAAAGACATCTTTCAATGGTTAACTAGCGCAAGGCGGAATATCAGACCTTAATATTGACCCATAATATTTAAATTGGACCAGGTATTATATTACAGGGTAATAGTGTACCCTACCACAGGAAATAATTATAGGTCAATTAGGGGGTACACTATGTATATTTTAAATAGTGCATTAAAACAAGGAAATACGAAGACACTTTTCTATGTTAACTAACGGCACGGTATCGGACCTTAATATTGACCTATAATTTTTAAATTGGACCACGTATTATATTATAGGGTAATAGTGTACCCTATAACAGGAAATAATTATAGGTCAATTAGAGGGTACACAGCGTGACCCTAAAGTTTACTATGTATGCCTATGCGAAATAGAGTATTCTGAGAAGCTTAAAATGAAGAAATTAGCGTTCTAAAATGCTTTAAAAATTCAAAGACATCTTTCAATGGTTAACTAACGCAAGGCGCAATATCAGACCTTAATATTGACCCATAATATTTGAATTGGACCAGGTATTATATTACGGGGTAATAGTGTACCCTACCACAGGAAATAATTATAGGTCAATTAGGGGGTACACTATGTATATTTTAAATAGTGCATTAAAACAAGGAAATACGAAGACACTTTTCTATGTTAACTAACGGCACGGTATCGGACCTTAATATTGACCTATAATTTTTAAATTGTACCACGTATTATATTACAGGGTAATAGTGTACCCTACCACAGGAAATAATTATAGGTCAATTAGGGGGTACACAGCGTGACCCTAAAGTTTACTATGTATGCCAATGCGAAATAAAGTGTTCTGAGAAGCTTAAAATGAAGAAATAAGCGTTCAAAAATGCTTTAAAAATTCAAAGACATCTTTCAATGGTTAACTATCGCAAGGCGCAATATCAAACCTTAATATTGACCCATAATATTTAAATTGAACCAGGTATTGTATTACAGGGTAATAGTGTACCCTACCACAGGAAATAATTATAGGTCAATTAGGGGGTACACTATGTGTATTTTAAATAGTGCATTAAAACAAGGAAATACGAAGACATTTTTCAATGTTAACTAACGGCACGGTATCGAAACTTAATATTGACCTATAATTTTTAAATTGGATCACGTATTATATTACATGATAATAATGTACCCTACCACAGGAAATAATTATAGGTCAATTAGGGGGTACACAGCGTGACCCTAAAGTTTACTATGTATGCCTATGCGAAATAAAGTGTTCTGAGAAGCTTAAAATGAGGAAATAAGCGTTCTAAAATGCTTTAAAAATTCAAAGACATTTTTCAATGTTAACTAACGGCACGGTATCGGACCTTAATATTGACCTATAATTTTTAAATTGGACCACGTATTATATTACAGGGTAATAGTGTACCCTACCACAGGAAATAATTATAGGTCATTTAGGGGGTACACAGCGTGACCCTAAATTTTACTATGTATGCCTATGCGAAATAGAGTGTTCTGAGATGCTTAAAAAGAAGAAATAAGCGTTCTAAAATGCTTTAAAAATTCAAAGACATCTTCCAATGGTTAACTAACGCAAGGCGCAATATCAGACCTTAATATTGACCCATAATATTTAAATTGGACCAGGTATTATATTACAGGGTAATAGTGTACCCTAAAACAGGAAATAATTATAGGTCAATTAGGGGGTACACAGTGTGACCCTAAAGTTTACTATGTATGCCTATGCGAAATAAAGTGTTCTGAGAAGCTTAAAATGAGGAAATAAGCGTTCTAAAATGCTTTTAAAATTCAAAGACATTTTTCTATGCTAACTAACGGCACGGTATCGGACCTTAATATTGACCTATAATTTTTAAATTGGACCACCTATTATATTACAGGGTAATAGTGTACCCTACCACAGGAAATAATTATAGGTCATTTAGGGGGTACACAGCGTGACCCTAAATTTTACTATGTATGCCTATGCGAAATAGAGTGTTCTGAGATGCTTAAAAAGAAGAAATAAGCGTTCTAAAATGCTTTAAAAATTCAAAGACATCTTCCAATGGTTAACTAACGCAAGGCGCAATATCAGACCTTAATATTGACCCATAATATTTAAATTGGACCAGGTATTATATTACAGGGTAATAGTGTACCCTAAAACAGGAAATAATTATAGGTCAATTAGGGGGTACACAGTGTGACCCTAAAGTTTACTATGTATGCCTATGCGAAATAAAGTGTTCTGAGAAGCTTAAAATGAGGAAATAAGCGTTCTAAAATGCTTTTAAAATTCAAAGACATTTTTCTATGCTAACTAACGGCACGGTATCGGACCTTAATATTGACCTATAATTTTTAAATTGGACCACGTATTATATTACAGGGTAATAGTGTACCCTACCACAGGAAATAATTATAGGTCATTTAGGGGGTACACAGCGTGACCCTAAATTTTACTATGTATGCCTATGCGAAATAAAGTGTTCTGAGAAGCTTAAATGAAGAAATAAGCGTTCTAAAATGCTTTAAAAATTCAAAGACATCTTTCAATGGTTAACTAGCGCAAGGCGGAATATCAGACCTTAATATTGACCCATAATATTTAAATTGGACCAGGTATTATATTACAGGGTAATAGTGTACCCTACCACAGGAAATAATTATAGGTCAATTAGGGGGTACACTATGTATATTTTAAATAGTGCATTAAAACAAGGAAATACGAAGACACTTTTCTATGTTAACTAACGGCACGGTATCGGACCTTAATATTGACCTATAATTTTTAAATTGGACCACGTATTATATTATAGGGTAATAGTGTACCCTATAACAGGAAATAATTATAGGTCAATTAGAGGGTACACAGCGTGACCCTAAAGTTTACTATGTATGCCTATGCGAAATAGAGTGTTCTGAGAAGCTTAAAATGAAGAAATTAGCGTTCTAAAATGCTTTAAAAATTCAAAGACATCTTTCAATGGTTAACTAACGCAAGGCGCAATATCAGACCTTAATATTGACCCATAATATTTGAATTGGACCAGGTATTATATTACGGGGTAATAGTGTACCCTACCACAGGAAATAATTATAGGTCAATTAGGGGGTACACTATGTATATTTTAAATAGTGCATTAAAACAAGGAAATACGAAGACACTTTTCTATGTTAACTAACGGCACGGTATCGGACCTTAATATTGACCTATAATTTTTAAATTGTACCACGTATTATATTACAGGGTAATAGTGTACCTTACCACAGGAAATAATTATAGGTCATTTAGGTGGTACACAGCATGACCCTAAAATTTACTATGTATGCCTATGCGAAATAGAGTGTTCTGAGAAGCTTAAAATGAAGAAATAAGCGTTCTAAAATGCTTTAAAAATTCAAAGACATCTTTCAATGGTTAACTAACGCAAGGCGCGATATCAGACCTTAATATGGAACCATAATATTTCAATTGGACCAGGTATTATATTACAGGGTAATAGTGTACCCTACAACAGGAAATAATTATAGGTCAATTAGGGGGTACACTATGTACGTTTTAAATAGTGCATTAAAACAAGAAAATACGAAGACACTTTTCTATGTTAACTAACGGCACGGTATCGGACCTTAATATTGACCTATAATTTTTAAATTGGAACACGTATTATATTACAGGGTTATAGTGTACCCTACCACAGGAAATAATTATAGGTCAATTAGGGGGTACACAGAGTGACCCTAAAGTTTACTATGTATGCCTATGCGAAATAAAGTGTTCTGAGAAGCTTAAAATGAGGAAATAAGCGTTCTAAAATGCTTTAAAAATTCAAAGACATTTTTCTATGTTAACTAACGGCACGGTATCGGACCTTAATATTGACCTATAATTTTTAAATTGGACCACGTATTATATTACAGGGAAATAGTGTACCCTACCACAGGAAATAATTATAGGTCATTTAGGGGGTACACAGCGTGACCCTAAATTTTACTATGTATGCCTATGCGAAATAGAGTGTTCTGAGATGCTTAAAATGAAGAAATAAGCGTTCAAAAATGCTTTAAAAATTCAAAGACATCTTTCAATGGTTAACTAACGCAAGGCGCAATATCAGACCTTAATATTGACCCATAATATTTAAATTGGACCAGGTATTATATTACAGGGTAATAGTGTACCCTACCACAGGAAATAATTTTAGGTCAATTAGGGGGTACACTATGTATATTTTAAATAGTGCATTAAAACAAGGAAATACGAAGACACTTTTCTATGTTAACTAACGGCACGGTATCGGACCTTAATATTGACCTATAATTTTCAAATTTGACCACGTATTATATTACAGGGTTATAGTGTACCCTACCACAGGAAATAATTATAGGTCAATTAGGGGGTACACAGAGTGACCCTAAAGTTTACTATATATGCCTATGCGAAATAGAGTGTTCTGAGATGCTTAAAATGAAGAAATAAGCGTTCTAAAATGTTGTAAAAATTCAAAGACATCTTTCAATGGTTAACTAACGCAAGGCGCAATATCAGACCTTAATATTGACCCATAATATTTAAATTGGACCAGGTATTATATTACAGGGTAATAGTGTACCCTACCACAGGAAATAATTATAGGTCAATTAGGGGGTACACTATGTATATTTTAAATAGTGCATTAAAACAAGGAAATACGAAGACACTTTTCTATGTTAACTAACGGCACGGTATCGGACCTTAATATTGACCTATAATTTTTAAACTGGACCACGTATTATATTACAGGGTTATAGTGTACCCTACCACAGGAAATAATTATAGGTCAATTAGGGGGTACACAGAGTGACCCTAAAGTTTACTATGTATGCCTATGCGAAATAAAGTGTTCTGAGAAGCTTAAAATGAGGAAATAAGCGTTCTAAAATGCTTTAAAAATTCAAAGACATTTTTCTAGGATAACTAACGGCACGGTATCGGACCTTAATATTGACCTATAAATTTTAAATTGGACCACGTATTATATTACAGGGTAATAGTGTGCCCTATTACAGGAAATAATTATAGGTCATTTAGGGGGTACACAGCGTGACCCTAAATTTTACCATGTATGCCTATGCGAAATAAAGTGTTCTGAGAAGCTTGAAATGAAGAAATAAGCGTTCTAAAATGCTTTAAAAATTCAAAGACATCTTTCAATGGTTAACTAGCGCAAGGCGCAATATTAGACCTTAATATTGACCCATAATATTTAAATTGGACCAGGTATTATATTACAGGGTAATAGTGCACCCTACCACAGGAAATAATTATAGGTCAATTAGGGGGTACACTATGTATATTTTAAATAGTGCATTAAAACAAGGAAATACGAAGACACTTTTCTATGTTAACTAACGGCACGGTATCGGACCTTAATATTGACCTATAATTTTTAAATTGTACCACGTATTATATTACAGGGTAATAGTGTACCTTACCACAGGAAATAATTATAGGTCATTTAGGTGGTACACAGCATGACCCTAAAATTTACTATGTATGCCTATGCGAAATAGAGTGTTCTGAGAAGCTTAAAATGAAGAAATAAGCGTTCTAAAATGCTTTAAAAATTCAAAGACATCTTTCAATTGTTAACTAACGCAAGGCGCGATATCAGACCTTAATATGGAACCATAATATTTCAATTGGACCAGGTATTATATTACAGGGTAATAGTGTACCCTACAACAGGAAATAATTATAGGTCAATTAGGGGGTACACTATGTATGTTTTAAATAGTGCATTAAAACAAGAAAATACGAAGACACTTTTCTATGTTAACTAACGGCACGGTATCGGACCTTAATATTGACCTATAATTTTTAAATTGGAACACGTATTATATTACAGGGTTATAGTGTACCCTACCACAGGAAATAATTATAGGTCAATTAGGGGGTACACAGAGTGACCCTAAAGTTTACTATGTATGCCTATGCGAAATAAAGTGTTCTGAGAAGCTTAAAATGAGGAAATAAGCGTTCTAAAATGCTTTAAAAATTCAAAGACATTTTTCTATGTTAACTAACGGCACGGTATCGGACCTTAATATTGACCTATAATTTTTAAATTGGACCACGTATTATATTACAGGGAAATAGTGTACCCTACCACAGGAAATAATTATAGGTCATTTAGGGGGTACACAGCGTGACCCTAAATTTTACTATGTATGCCTATGCGAAATAGAGTGTTCTGAGATGCTTAAAATGAAGAAATAAGCGTTCAAAAATGCTTTAAAAATTCAAAGACATCTTTCAATGGTTAACTAACGCAAGGCGCAATATCAGACCTTAATATTGACCCATAATATTTAAATTGGACCAGGTATTATATTACAGGGTAATAGTGTACCCTACCACAGGAAATAATTATAGGTCAATTAGGGGGTACACTATGTATATTTTAAATAGTGCATTAAAACAAGGAAATACGAAGACACTTTTCTATGTTAACTAACGGCACGGTATCGGACCTTAATATTGACCTATAAATTGTAAATTGGACCACGTATTATATTACAGGGTTATAGTGTACCCTACCACAGGAAATAATTATAGGTCAATTAGGGGGTACGCAGAGTGACCCTAAAGTTTACTATGTATGCCTATGCGAAATAAAGTGTTCTGAGAAGCTTAAAATGAGGAAATAAGCGTTCTAAAATGCTTTAAAAATTCAAAGACATTTTTCTATGCTAACTAACGGCACGGTATCGGACCATAATATTGACCTATAATTTTTAAATTGGACCACCTATTATATTACAGGGTAATAGTGTACCCTACCACAGGAAATAATTATAGGTCAATTAGGGGGTACACAGCGTGACCCTAAAGTTTACTATGTATGCCTATGCGAAATAAAGTGTTCTGAGAAGCTTAAAATGAAGAAATAAGCGTTCTAAAATGCTTTCAAAATTCAAAGACATCTTTCAATGGTTAACTAACGCAAGGCGCAATATCAAACCTTAATATTGACCCATAATATTTAAATTGAACAAGGTATTGTATTACAGGGTAATAGTGTACCCTACCACAGGAAATAATTATAGGTCAATTAGGGGGTACACTATGTATATTTTAAATAGTGCATTAAAACAAGGAAATACGAAGACACTTTTCTATGTTAACTAACGGCACGGTATCGGACCTTAATATTGACCTATAATTTGTAAATTGGACCACGTATTATATTACAGGGTTATAGTGTACCCTATCACAGGAAATAATTATATGTCAAGTAGGGGGTACACAGCGTGACCCTAAATTTTACTATGTATGCCTATGCGAAATAAAGTGTTCTGAGAAGCTTAAAATGAAGAAATAAGCGTTCTAAAATGCTTTAAAAATTCAAAGACATCTTTCAATGGTTAACTAGCGCAAGGCGCAATATCAGTCCTTAATATTGACCCATAATATTTAAATTGGACCTGGTATTATATTACAGGGTAATAGTGCACCCTACCACAGGAAATAATTATAGGTCAATTAGGGGGTACACTATGTATATTTTAAATAGTGCATTAAAACAAGGAAATACGAAGACACTTTTCTATGTTAACTAACGGCACGGTATCGGACCTTAATATTGACCTATAATTTTTAAATTGTACCACGTATTATATTACAGGGTAATAGTGTACCTTACCACAGGAAATAATTATAGGTCAATTAGGTGGTACACAGCATGACCCTAAAATTTACTATGTATGCCTATGCGAAATAGAGTGTTCTGAGAAGCTTAAAATGAAGAAATAAGCGTTCTGAAATGCTTTAAAAATTCAAAGACATCTTTCAATGGTTAACTAACGCAAGGCGCGATATCAGACCTTAATATGGAACCATAATATTTCAATTGGACCAGGTATTATATTACAGGGTAATAGTGTACCCTACCACAGGAAATAATTATAGGTCAATTAGGGGGTACACTATGTATATTTTAAATAGTGCATTAAAACAAGGAAATACGAAGACACTTTTCTATGTTAACTAACGGCACGGTATCGGACCTTAATATTGACCTATAATTTTTAAATTGGACCACGTATTATATTACAGGGATATAGTGTACCCTACCACAGGAAATAATTATAGGTCAATTAGGGGGTACACAGAGTGACCCTAAAGTTTACTATATATGCCTATGCGAAATAGAGTGTTCTGAGATGCTTAAAATGAAGAAATAAGCGTTCTAAAATGCTTTAAAAATTCAAAAACATCTTTCAATGGTTAACTAACGCAAGGCGCAATATCAGACCTTAATATTGACCCATAATATTTAAATTGGACCAGGTATTATATTACAGGGTAATAGTGTACCCTACCACAGGAAATAATTATAGGTCAATTAGGGGGTACACTATGTATATTTTAAATAGTGCATTAAAACAAGGAAATACGAAGACACTTTTCTATGTTAACTAACGGCACGGTATCGGACCTTAATATTGACCTATAATTTTTAAACTGGACCACGTATTATATTACAGGGTTATAGTGTACCCTAAAACAGGAAATAATTATAGGTCAATTAGGGGGTACACAGAGTGACCCTAAAGCTTACTATGTATGCCTGTGCGAAATAAAGTGTTCTGAGAAGCTTAAAATGAGGAAATAAGCGTTCTAAAATGCTTTAAAAATTCAAAGACATTTTTCTATGTTAACTAACGGCACGGTATCGGACCTTAATATTGACCTATAATTTTTAAATTGGACCACCTATTATATTACAGGGTAATAGTGTACCCTACCACAGGAAATAATTATAGGTGATTTAGGGGGTACACTATGTATATTTTAAATAGTGCATTAAAACAAGGAAATACGAAGACACTTTTCTATGTTAACTAACGGCACGGTATCGGACCTTAATATTGACTTATAATTTTTAAATTGTACCAAGTATTATATTACAGGGTAATAGTGTACCTTACCACAGGAAATAATTATAGGTCAATTAGGTGGTACACAGCGTGACCCTAAAATTTACTATGTATGCCTATGCGAAATAGAGTGTTCTGAGAAGCTTAAAATGAAGAAATAAGCGTTCTAAAATGCTTTAAAAATTCAAAGACATCTTTCAATGTTTAACTAACGCAAGGCGCGATATCAGACCTTAATATGGAACCATAATATTTCAATTGGACCAGGTATTATATTACAGGGTAATAGTGTACCCTACAACAGGAAATAATTATAGGTCAATTAGGGGGTACACTATGTATGTTTTAAATAGTGCATTAAAACAAGAAAATACGAAGACACTTTTCTATGTTAACTAACGGCACGGTATCGGACCTTAATATTGACCTATAATTTTTAAATTGGACCACGTATTATATTACAGGGTTATAGTGTACCCTACCACAGGAAATAATTATAGGTCAATTAGGGGGTACACAGAGTGACCCTAAAGTTTACTATGTATGCCTATGCGAAATAAAGTGTTCTGAGAAGCTAAAAATGAGGAAATAAGCGTTCTAAAATGCTTTAAAAATTCAAAGACATTTTTCTATGTTAACTAACGGCACGGTATCGGACCTTAATATTGACCTATAATTTTTAAATTGGACCACGTATTATATTACAGGGTAATAGTGTACCCTACCACAGGAAATAATTATAGGTCATTTAGGGGGTACACAGCGTGACCCTAAATTTTACTATGTATGCCTATGCGAAATAGAGTGTTCTGAGATGCTTAAAATGAAGAAATAAGCGTTCTAAAATGCTTTAAAAATTCAAAGACATCTTTCAATGGTTAACTAACGCAAGGCGCAATATCAGACCTTAATATTGACCCATAATATTTAAATTGGACCAGGTATTATATTACAGGGTAATAGTGTACCCTACCACAGGAAATAATTATAGGTCAATTAGGGGGTACACTATGTATATTTTAAATAGTGCATTAAAACAAGGAAATACGAAGACATTTTTCAATGTTAACTAACGGCACGGTATCGAAACTTAATATTGACCTATAATTTTTAAATTGGACCACGTATTATATTACAGGGTAATAGTGTACCCTACCACAGGAAATAATTATAGGTCATTTAGGGGGTACACAGCGTGACCCTAAATTTTACTATGTATGCCTATGCGAAATAGAGTGTTCTGAGAAGCTTAAAATGAAGAAATAAGCGTTCTAAAATGCTTTAAAAATTCAAAGACATCGTTCAATGGTTAACTAACGCAAGGCGCAATATCGGACCTTAATATTGACCTATAATTTTTAAATTGGACCACGTATTATATTACAGGGTTATAGTGTACCCTACCACAGGAAATAATTATAGGTCAATTAGGGGGTACACAGAGTGTCCCTAAAGTTTACTATGTATGCCTATGCGAAATAAAGTGTTCTGAGAAGCTTAAAATGAGGAAATAAGCGTTCTAAAATGCTTTAAAAATTCAAAGACATTTTTCTATGTTAACTAACGGCACGGTATCGGACCTTAATATTGACCTATAATTTTTAAATTGGACCACCTATTATATTACAGGGTAATAGTGTACCCTACCACAGGAAATAATTATAGGTCATTTAGGGGGTACACTATGTATATTTTAAATAGTGCATTAAAACAAGGAAATACGAAGACACTTTTCTATGTTAACTAACGGCACGGTATCGGACCTTAATATTGACCTATAATTTTTAAATTGGACCAAGTATTATATTACAGGGTAATAGTGTACCTTACCACAGGAAATAATTATAGGTCAATTAGGTGGTACACAGCGTGACCCTACAATTTACTATGTATGCCTATGCGAAATAGAGTGTTCTGAGAAGCTTAAAATGAAGAAATAAGCGTTCTAAAATGCTTTAAAAATTCAAAGACATCTTTCAATGGTTAACTAACGCAAGGCGCGATATCAGACCTTAATATGGAACCATAATATTTCAATTGGACCAGGTATTATATTACAGGGTAATAGTGTACCCTACAACAGGAAATAATTATAGGTCAATTAGGGGGTACACAGCGTGACCCTAAAGTTTACTATGTATGCCTATGCGAAATAAAGTGTTCTGAGAAGCTTAAAATGAGGAAATAAGCGTTCTAAAATGCTTTAAAAATTCAAAGACATTTTTCTATGTTAACTAACGGCACGGTATCGGACCTTAATATTGACCTATAATTTTTAAATTGGACCACGTATTATATTACAGGGTAATAGTGTACCCTACCACAGGAAATAATTATAGGTCATTTAGGGGGTACACAGCGTGACCCTAAATTTTACTATGTATGCCTATGCGAAATAGAGTGTTCTGAGATGCTTAAAATGAAGAAATAAGCGTTCAAAAATGCCTTAAAAATTCAAAGACATCATCCAATGGTTAACTAACTCAAGGCGCAATATCAGACCTTAATATTGACCCATAATATTTAAATTGGACCAGGTATTATATTACAGGGTAATAGTGTACCCTACCACAGGAAATAATTATAGGTCAATTAGGGGGTACACTATGTATATTTTAAATAGTGCATTAAAACAAGGAAATACGAAGACACTTTTCTATGTTAACTAACGGCACGGTATCGGACCTTAATATTGACCTATAATTTTTAAATTGGACCACGTATTATATTATAGGGTAATAGTGTACCCTATAACAGGAAATAATTATAGGTCAATTAGAGGGTACACAGCGTGACCCTAAAGTTTACTATGTATGCCTATGCGAAATAGAGTGTTCTGAGAAGCTTAAAATGAAGAAATTAGCGTTCTAAAATGCTTTAAAAATTCAAAGACATCTTTCAATGGTTAACTAACGCAAGGCGCAATATCAGACCTTAATATTGACCCATAATATTTGAATTGGACCAGGTATTATATTACGGGGTAATAGTGTACCCTACCACAGGAAATAATTATAGGTCAATTAGGGGGTACACTATGTATATTTTAAATAGTGCATTAAAACAAGGAAATACGAAGACACTTTTCTATGTTAACTAACGGCACGGTATCGGACCTTAATATTGACCTATAATTTTTAAATTGTACCACGTATTATATTACAGGGTAATAGTGTACCTTACCACAGGAAATAATTATAGGTCATTTAGGTGGTACACAGCATGACCCTAAAATTTACTATGTATGCCTATGCGAAATAGAGTGTTCTGAGAAGCTTAAAATGAAGAAATAAGCGTTCTAAAATGCTTTAAAAATTCAAAGACATCTTTCAATGGTTAACTAACGCAAGGCGCGATATCAGACCTTAATATGGAACCATAATATTTCAATTGGACCAGGTATTATATTACAGGGTAATAGTGTACCCTACAACAGGAAATAATTATAGGTCAATTAGGGGGTACACTATGTATGTTTTAAATAGTGCATTAAAACAAGAAAATACGAAGACACTTTTCTATGTTAACTAACGGCACGGTATCGGACCTTAATATTGACCTATAATTTTTAAATTGGAACACGTATTATATTACAGGGTTATAGTGTACCCTACCACAGGAAATAATTATAGGTCAATTAGGGGGTACACAGAGTGACCCTAAAGTTTACTATGTATGCCTATGCGAAATAAAGTGTTCTGAGAAGCTTAAAATGAGGAAATAAGCGTTCTAAAATGCTTTAAAAATTCAAAGACATTTTTCTATGTTAACTAACGGCACGGTATCGGACCTTAATATTGACCTATAATTTTTAAATTGGACCACGTATTATATTACAGGGAAATAGTGTACCCTACCACAGGAAATAATTATAGGTCATTTAGGGGGTACACAGCGTGACCCTAAATTTTACTATGTATGCCTATGCGAAATAGAGTGTTCTGAGATGCTTAAAATGAAGAAATAAGCGTTCAAAAATGCTTTAAAAATTCAAAGACATCTTTCAATGGTTAACTAACGCAAGGCGCAATATCAGACCTTAATATTGACCCATAATATTTAAATTGGACCAGGTATTATATTACAGGGTAATAGTGTACCCTACCACAGGAAATAATTATAGGTCAATTAGGGGGTACACTATGTATATTTTAAATAGTGCATTAAAACAAGGAAATACGAAGACACTTTTCTATGTTAACTAACGGCACGGTATCGGACCTTAATATTGACCTATAATTTTCAAATTTGACCACGTATTATATTACAGGGTTATAGTGTACCCTACCACAGGAAATAATTATAGGTCAATTAGGGGGTACACAGAGTGACCCTAAAGTTTACTATATATGCCTATGCGAAATAGAGTGTTCTGAGATGCTTAAAATGAAGAAATAAGCGTTCTAAAATGTTGTAAAAATTCAAAGACATCTTTCAATGGTTAACTAACGCAAGGCGCAATATCAGACCTTAATATTGACCCATAATATTTAAATTGGACCAGGTATTATATTACAGGGTAATAGTGTACCCTACCACAGGAAATAATTATAGGTCAATTAGGGGGTACACTATGTATATTTTAAATAGTGCATTAAAACAAGGAAATACGAAGACACTTTTCTATGTTAACTAACGGCACGGTATCGGACCTTAATATTGACCTATAATTTTTAAACTGGACCACGTATTATATTACAGGGTTATAGTGTACCCTACCACAGGAAATAATTATAGGTCAATTAGGGGGTACACAGAGTGACCCTAAAGTTTACTATGTATGCCTATGCGAAATAAAGTGTTCTGAGAAGCTTAAAATGAGGAAATAAGCGTTCTAAAATGCTTTAAAAATTCAAAGACATTTTTCTAGGATAACTAACGGCACGGTATCGGACCTTAATATTGACCTATAAATTTTAAATTGGACCACGTATTATATTACAGGGTAATAGTGTGCCCTATTACAGGAAATAATTATAGGTCATTTAGGGGGTACACAGCGTGACCCTAAATTTTACCATGTATGCCTATGCGAAATAAAGTGTTCTGAGAAGCTTGAAATGAAGAAATAAGCGTTCTAAAATGCTTTAAAAATTCAAAGACATCTTTCAATGGTTAACTAGCGCAAGGCGCAATATCAGACCTTAATATTGACCCATAATATTTAAATTGGACCAGGTATTATATTACAGGGTAATAGTGCACCCTACCACAGGAAATAATTATAGGTCAATTAGGGGGTACACTATGTATATTTTAAATAGTGCATTAAAACAAGGAAATACGAAGACACTTTTCTATGTTAACTAACGGCACGGTATCGGACCTTAATATTGACCTATAATTTTTAAATTGTACCACGTATTATATTACAGGGTAATAGTGTACCTTACCACAGGAAATAATTATAGGTCATTTAGGTGGTACACAGCATGACCCTAAAATTTACTATGTATGCCTATGCGAAATAGAGTGTTCTGAGAAGCTTAAAATGAAGAAATAAGCGTTCTAAAATGCTTTAAAAATTCAAAGACATCTTTCAATTGTTAACTAACGCAAGGCGCGATATCAGACCTTAATATGGAACCATAATATTTCAATTGGACCAGGTATTATATTACAGGGTAATAGTGTACCCTACAACAGGAAATAATTATAGGTCAATTAGGGGGTACACTATGTATGTTTTAAATAGTGCATTAAAACAAGAAAATACGAAGACACTTTTCTATGTTAACTAACGGCACGGTATCGGACCTTAATATTGACCTATAATTTTTAAATTGGAACACGTATTATATTACAGGGTTATAGTGTACCCTACCACAGGAAATAATTATAGGTCAATTAGAGGGTACACAGCGTGACCCTAAAGTTTACTATGTATGCCTATGCGAAATAGAGTGTTCTGAGAAGCTTAAAATGAAGAAATTAGCGTTCTAAAATGCTTTAAAAATTCAAAGACATCTTTCAATGGTTAACTAACGCAAGGCGCAATATCAGACCTTAATATTGACCCATAATATTTGAATTGGACCAGGTATTATATTACGGGGTAATAGTGTACCCTACCACAGGAAATAATTATAGGTCAATTAGGGGGTACACTATGTATATTTTAAATAGTGCATTAAAACAAGGAAATACGAAGACACTTTTCTATGTTAACTAACGGCACGGTATCGGACCTTAATATTGACCTATAATTTTTAAATTGTACCACGTATTATATTACAGGGTAATAGTGTACCTTACCACAGGAAATAATTATAGGTCATTTAGGTGGTACACAGCATGACCCTAAAATTTACTATGTATGCCTATGCGAAATAGAGTGTTCTGAGAAGCTTAAAATGAAGAAATAAGCGTTCTAAAATGCTTTAAAAATTCAAAGACATCTTTCAATGGTTAACTAACGCAAGGCGCGATATCAGACCTTAATATGGAACCATAATATTTCAATTGGACCAGGTATTATATTACAGGGTAATAGTGTACCCTACAACAGGAAATAATTATAGGTCAATTAGGGGGTACACTATGTATGTTTTAAATAGTGCATTAAAACAAGAAAATACGAAGACACTTTTCTATGTTAACTAACGGCACGGTATCGGACCTTAATATTGACCTATAATTTTTAAATTGGAACACGTATTATATTACAGGGTTATAGTGTACCCTACCACAGGAAATAATTATAGGTCAATTAGGGGGTACACAGAGTGACCCTAAAGTTTACTATGTATGCCTATGCGAAATAAAGTGTTCTGAGAAGCTTAAAATGAGGAAATAAGCGTTCTAAAATGCTTTAAAAATTCAAAGACATTTTTCTATGTTAACTAACGGCACGGTATCGGACCTTAATATTGACCTATAATTTTTAAATTGGACCACGTATTATATTACAGGGAAATAGTGTACCCTACCACAGGAAATAATTATAGGTCATTTAGGGGGTACACAGCGTGACCCTAAATTTTACTATGTATGCCTATGCGAAATAGAGTGTTCTGAGATGCTTAAAATGAAGAAATAAGCGTTCAAAAATGCTTTAAAAATTCAAAGACATCTTTCAATGGTTAACTAACGCAAGGCGCAATATCAGACCTTAATATTGACCCATAATATTTAAATTGGACCAGGTATTATATTACAGGGTAATAGTGTACCCTACCACAGGAAATAATTATAGGTCAATTAGGGGGTACACTATGTATATTTTAAATAGTGCATTAAAACAAGGAAATACGAAGACACTTTTCTATGTTAACTAACGGCACGGTATCGGACCTTAATATTGACCTATAATTTTCAAATTTGACCACGTATTATATTACAGGGTTATAGTGTACCCTACCACAGGAAATAATTATAGGTCAATTAGGGGGTACACAGAGTGACCCTAAAGTTTACTATATATGCCTATGCGAAATAGAGTGTTCTGAGATGCTTAAAATGAAGAAATAAGCGTTCTAAAATGTTGTAAAAATTCAAAGACATCTTTCAATGGTTAACTAACGCAAGGCGCAATATCAGACCTTAATATTGACCCATAATATTTAAATTGGACCAGGTATTATATTACAGGGTAATAGTGTACCCTACCACAGGAAATAATTATAGGTCAATTAGGGGGTACACTATGTATATTTTAAATAGTGCATTAAAACAAGGAAATACGAAGACACTTTTCTATGTTAACTAACGGCACGGTATCGGACCTTAATATTGACCTATAATTTTTAAACTGGACCACGTATTATATTACAGGGTTATAGTGTACCCTACCACAGGAAATAATTATAGGTCAATTAGGGGGTACACAGAGTGACCCTAAAGTTTACTATGTATGCCTATGCGAAATAAAGTGTTCTGAGAAGCTTAAAATGAGGAAATAAGCGTTCTAAAATGCTTTAAAAATTCAAAGACATTTTTCTAGGATAACTAACGGCACGGTATCGGACCTTAATATTGACCTATAAATTTTAAATTGGACCACGTATTATATTACAGGGTAATAGTGTGCCCTATTACAGGAAATAATTATAGGTCATTTAGGGGGTACACAGCGTGACCCTAAATTTTACCATGTATGCCTATGCGAAATAAAGTGTTCTGAGAAGCTTGAAATGAAGAAATAAGCGTTCTAAAATGCTTTAAAAATTCAAAGACATCTTTCAATGGTTAACTAGCGCAAGGCGCAATATCAGACCTTAATATTGACCCATAATATTTAAATTGGACCAGGTATTATATTACAGGGTAATAGTGCACCCTACCACAGGAAATAATTATAGGTCAATTAGGGGGTACACTATGTATATTTTAAATAGTGCATTAAAACAAGGAAATACGAAGACACTTTTCTATGTTAACTAACGGCACGGTATCGGACCTTAATATTGACCTATAATTTTTAAATTGTACCACGTATTATATTACAGGGTAATAGTGTACCTTACCACAGGAAATAATTATAGGTCATTTAGGTGGTACACAGCATGACCCTAAAATTTACTATGTATGCCTATGCGAAATAGAGTGTTCTGAGAAGCTTAAAATGAAGAAATAAGCGTTCTAAAATGCTTTAAAAATTCAAAGACATCTTTCAATTGTTAACTAACGCAAGGCGCGATATCAGACCTTAATATGGAACCATAATATTTCAATTGGACCAGGTATTATATTACAGGGTAATAGTGTACCCTACAACAGGAAATAATTATAGGTCAATTAGGGGGTACACTATGTATGTTTTAAATAGTGCATTAAAACAAGAAAATACGAAGACACTTTTCTATGTTAACTAACGGCACGGTATCGGACCTTAATATTGACCTATAATTTTTAAATTGGAACACGTATTATATTACAGGGTTATAGTGTACCCTACCACAGGAAATAATTATAGGTCAATTAGGGGGTACACAGAGTGACCCTAAAGTTTACTATGTATGCCTATGCGAAATAAAGTGTTCTGAGAAGCTTAAAATGAGGAAATAAGCGTTCTAAAATGCTTTAAAAATTCAAAGACATTTTTCTATGTTAACTAACGGCACGGTATCGGACCTTAATATTGACCTATAATTTTTAAATTGGACCACGTATTATATTACAGGGAAATAGTGTACCCTACCACAGGAAATAATTATAGGTCATTTAGGGGGTACACAGCGTGACCCTAAATTTTACTATGTATGCCTATGCGAAATAGAGTGTTCTGAGATGCTTAAAATGAAGAAATAAGCGTTCAAAAATGCTTTAAAAATTCAAAGACATCTTTCAATGGTTAACTAACGCAAGGCGCAATATCAGACCTTAATATTGACCCATAATATTTAAATTGGACCAGGTATTATATTACAGGGTAATAGTGTACCCTACCACAGGAAATAATTATAGGTCAATTAGGGGGTACACTATGTATATTTTAAATAGTGCATTAAAACAAGGAAATACGAAGACACTTTTCTATGTTAACTAACGGCACGGTATCGGACCTTAATATTGACCTATAAATTGTAAATTGGACCACGTATTATATTACAGGGTTATAGTGTACCCTACCACAGGAAATAATTATAGGTCAATTAGGGGGTACGCAGAGTGACCCTAAAGTTTACTATGTATGCCTATGCGAAATAAAGTGTTCTGAGAAGCTTAAAATGAGGAAATAAGCGTTCTAAAATGCTTTAAAAATTCAAAGACATTTTTCTATGCTAACTAACGGCACGGTATCGGACCATAATATTGACCTATAATTTTTAAATTGGACCACCTATTATATTACAGGGTAATAGTGTACCCTACCACAGGAAATAATTATAGGTCAATTAGGGGGTACACAGCGTGACCCTAAAGTTTACTATGTATGCCTATGCGAAATAAAGTGTTCTGAGAAGCTTAAAATGAAGAAATAAGCGTTCTAAAATGCTTTCAAAATTCAAAGACATCTTTCAATGGTTAACTAACGCAAGGCGCAATATCAAACCTTAATATTGACCCATAATATTTAAATTGAACAAGGTATTGTATTACAGGGTAATAGTGTACCCTACCACAGGAAATAATTATAGGTCAATTAGGGGGTACACTATGTATATTTTAAATAGTGCATTAAAACAAGGAAATACGAAGACACTTTTCTATGTTAACTAACGGCACGGTATCGGACCTTAATATTGACCTATAATTTGTAAATTGGACCACGTATTATATTACAGGGTTATAGTGTACCTTACCACAGGAAATAATTATAGGTCAATTAGGTGGTACACAGCATGACCCTAAAATTTACTATGTATGCCTATGCGAAATAGAGTGTTCTGAGAAGCTTAAAATGAAGAAATAAGTGTTCTGAAATGCTTTAAAAATTCAAAGAAATCTTTCAATGGTTAACTAACGCAAGGCGCGATATCAGACCTTAATATGGAACCATAATATTTCAATTGGACCAGGTATTATATTACAGGGTAATAGTGTACCCTACCACAGGAAATAATTATAGGTCAATTAGGGGGTACACTATGTATATTTTAAATAGTGCATTAAAACAAGGAAATACGAAGACACTTTTCTATGTTAACTAACGGCACGGTATCGGACCTTAATATTGACCTATAATTTTTAAATTGGACCACGTATTATATTACAGGGATATAGTGTACCCTACCACAGGAAATAATTATAGGTCAATTAGGGGGTACACAGAGTGACCCTAAAGTTTACTATATATGCCTATGCGAAATAGAGTGTTCTGAGATGCTTAAAATGAAGAAATAAGCGTTCTAAAATGCTTTAAAAATTCAAAAACATCTTTCAATGGTTAACTAACGCAAGGCGCAATATCAGACCTTAATATTGACCCATAATATTTAAATTGGACCAGGTATTATATTACAGGGTAATAGTGTACCCTACCACAGGAAATAATTATAGGTCAATTAGGGGGTACACTATGTATATTTTAAATAGTGCATTAAAACAAGGAAATACGAAGACACTTTTCTATGTTAACTAACGGCACGGTATCGGACCTTAATATTGACCTATAATTTTTAAACTGGACCACGTATTATATTACAGGGTTATAGTGTACCCTAAAACAGGAAATAATTATAGGTCAATTAGGGGGTACACAGAGTGACCCTAAAGCTTACTATGTATGCCTGTGCGAAATAAAGTGTTCTGAGAAGCTTAAAATGAGGAAATAAGCGTTCTAAAATGCTTTAAAAATTCAAAGACATTTTTCTATGTTAACTAACGGCACGGTATCGGACCTTAATATTGACCTATAATTTTTAAATTGGACCACCTATTATATTACAGGGTAATAGTGTACCCTACCACAGGAAATAATTATAGGTGATTTAGGGGGTACACTATGTATATTTTAAATAGTGCATTAAAACAAGGAAATACGAAGACACTTTTCTATGTTAACTAACGGCACGGTATCGGACCTTAATATTGACTTATAATTTTTACATTGTACCAAGTATTATATTACAGGGTAATAGTGTACCTTACCACAGGAAATAATTATAGGTCAATTAGGTGGTACACAGCGTGACCCTAAAATTTACTATGTATGCCTATGCGAAATAGAGTGTTCTGAGAAGCTTAAAATGAAGAAATAAGCGTTCTAAAATGCTTTAAAAATTCAAAGACATCTTTCAATGTTTAACTAACGCAAGGCGCGATATCAGACCTTAATATGGAACCATAATATTTCAATTGGACCAGGTATTATATTACAGGGTAATAGTGTACCCTACAACAGGAAATAATTATAGGTCAATTAGGGGGTACACTATGTATGTTTTAAATAGTGCATTAAAACAAGAAAATACGAAGACACTTTTCTATGTTAACTAACGGCACGGTATCGGACCTTAATATTGACCTATAATTTTTAAATTGGACCACGTATTATATTACAGGGTTATAGTGTACCCTACCACAGGAAATAATTATAGGTCAATTAGGGGGTACACAGAGTGACCCTAAAGTTTACTATGTATGCCTATGCGAAATAAAGTGTTCTGAGAAGCTAAAAATGAGGAAATAAGCGTTCTAAAATGCTTTAAAAATTCAAAGACATTTTTCTATGTTAACTAACGGCACGGTATCGGACCTTAATATTGACCTATAATTTTTAAATTGGACCACGTATTATATTACAGGGTAATAGTGTACCCTACCACAGGAAATAATTATAGGTCATTTAGGGGGTACACAGCGTGACCCTAAATTTTACTATGTATGCCTATGCGAAATAGAGTGTTCTGAGATGCTTAAAATGAAGAAATAAGCGTTCAAAAATGCCTTAAAAATTCAAAGACATCATCCAATGGTTAACTAACTCAAGGCGCAATATCAGACCTTAATATTGACCCATAATATTTAAATTGGACCAGGTATTATATTACAGGGTAATAGTGTACCCTACGACAGGAAATAATTATAGGTCATTTAGGGGGTACACTATGTATATTTTAAATAGTGCATTAAAACAAGGAAATACGAAGACACTTTTCTATGTTAACTAACGGCACGGTATCGGACCTTAATATTGACCTATAATTTTTAAATTGGACCAAGTATTATATTACAGGGTAATAGTGTACCTTACCACAGGAAATAATTATAGGTCAATTAGGTGGTACACAGCGTGACCCTACAATTTACTATGTATGCCTATGCGAAATAGAGTGTTCTGAGAAGCTTAAAATGAAGAAATAAGCGTTCTAAAATGCTTTAAAAATTCAAAGACATCTTTCAATGGTTAACTAACGCAAGGCGCGATATCAGACCTTAATATGGAACCATAATATTTCAATTGGACCAGGTATTATATTACAGGGTAATAGTGTACCCTACAACAGGAAATAATTATAGGTCAATTAGGGGGTACACAGCGTGACCCTAAAGTTTACTATGTATGCCTATGCGAAATAAAGTGTTCTGAGAAGCTTAAAATGAGGAAATAAGCGTTCTAAAATGCTTTAAAAATTCAAAGACATTTTTCTATGTTAACTAACGGCACGGTATCGGACCTTAATATTGACCTATAATTTTTAAATTGGACCACGTATTATATTACAGGGTAATAGTGTACCCTACCACAGGAAATAATTATAGGTCATTTAGGGGGTACACAGCGTGACCCTAAATTTTACTATGTATGCCTATGCGAAATAGAGTGTTCTGAGATGCTTAAAATGAAGAAATAAGCGTTCAAAAATGCCTTAAAAATTCAAAGACATCATCCAATGGTTAACTAACTCAAGGCGCAATATCAGACCTTAATATTGACCCATAATATTTAAATTGGACCAGGTATTATATTACAGGGTAATAGTGTACCCTACCACAGGAAATAATTATAGGTCAATTAGGGGGTACACTATGTATATTTTAAATAGTGCATTAAAACAAGGAAATACGAAGACACTTTTCTATGTTAACTAACGGCACGGTATCGGACCTTAATATTGACCTATAATTTTTAAATTGGACCACGTATTATATTACAGGGTTATAGTGTACCCTACCACAGGAAATAATTATAGGTCAATTAGGGGGTACACAGAGTGACCCTAAAGTTTACTATATATGCCTATGCGAAATAGAGTGTTCTGAGATGCTTAAAATGAAGAAATAAGCGTTCTAAAATGCTTTAAAAATTCAAAGACATTTTTCTATGTTAACTAACGGCACGGTATCGGACCTTAATATTGACCTATAATTTTTAAATTGGACCACCTATTATATTACAGGGTAATAGTGTACCCTACCACAGGAAATAATTATAGGTCATTTAGGGGGTACACTATGTATATTTTAAATAGTGCATTAAAACAAGGAAATACGAAGACACTTTTCTATGTTAACTAACGGCACGGTATCGGACCTTAATATTGACCTATAATTTTTAAATTGGACCACGTATTATATTACAGGGTTATAGTGTACCCTACCACAGGAAATAATTATAGGTCAATTAGGGGGTACACAGAGTGACCCTAAAGTTTACTATGTATGCCTATGCGAAATAAAGTGTTCTGAGAAGCTAAAAATGAGGAAATAAGCGTTCTAAAATGCTTTAAAAATTCAAAGACATTTTTCTATGTTAACTAACGGCACGGTATCGGACCTTAATATTGACCTATAATTTTTAAATTGGACCACGTATTATATTACAGGGTAATAGTGTACCCTACCACAGGAAATAATTATAGGTCATTTAGGGGGTACACAGCGTGACCCTAAATTTTACTATGTATGCCTATGCGAAATAGAGTGTTCTGAGATGCTTAAAATGAAGAAATAAGCGTTCTAAAATGCTTTAAAAATTCAAAGACATCTTTCAATGGTTAACTAACGCAAGGCGCAATATCAGACCTTAATATTGACCCATAATATTTAAATTGGACCAGGTATTATATTACAGGGTAATAGTGTACCCTACCACAGGAAATAATTATAGGTCAATTAGGGGGTACACTATGTATATTTTAAATAGTGCATTAAAACAAGGAAATACGAAGACATTTTTCAATGTTAACTAACGGCACGGTATCGAAACTTAATATTGACCTATAATTTTTAAATTGGACCACGTTTTATATTACAGGGTAATAGTGTACCCTACCACAGGAAATAATTATAGGTCATTTAGGGGGTACACAGCGTGACCCTAAATTTTACTATGTATGCCTATGCGAAATAGAGTGTTCTGAGAAGCTTAAAATGAAGAAATAAGCGTTCTAAAATGCTTTAAAAATTCAAAGACATCGTTCAATGGTTAACTAACGCAAGGCGCAATATCGGACCTTAATATTGACCTATAATTTTTAAATTGGACCACGTATTATATTACAGGGTTATAGTGTACCCTACCACAGGAAATAATTATAGGTCAATTAGGGGGTACACAGAGTGACCCTAAAGTTTACTATGTATGCCTATGCGAAATAAAGTGTTCTGAGAAGCTTAAAATGAGGAAATAAGCGTTCTAAAATGCTTTAAAAATTCAAAGACATTTTTCTATGTTAACTAACGGCACGGTATCGGACCTTAATATTGACCTATAATTTTTAAATTGGACCACCTATTATATTACAGGGTAATAGTGTACCCTACGACAGGAAATAATTATAGGTCATTTAGGGGGTACACTATGTATATTTTAAATAGTGCATTAAAACAAGGAAATACGAAGACACTTTTCTATGTTAACTAACGGCACGGTATCGGACCTTAATATTGACCTATAATTTTTAAATTGGACCAAGTATTATATTACAGGGTAATAGTGTACCTTACCACAGGAAATAATTATAGGTCAATTAGGTGGTACACAGCGTGACCCTACAATTTACTATGTATGCCTATGCGAAATAGAGTGTTCTGAGAAGCTTAAAATGAAGAAATAAGCGTTCTAAAATGCTTTAAAAATTCAAAGACATCTTTCAATGGTTAACTAACGCAAGGCGCGATATCAGACCTTAATATGGAACCATAATATTTCAATTGGACCAGGTATTATATTACAGGGTAATAGTGTACCCTACAACAGGAAATAATTATAGGTCAATTAGGGGGTACACAGCGTGACCCTAAAGTTTACTATGTATGCCTATGCGAAATAAAGTGTTCTGAGAAGCTTAAAATGAGGAAATAAGCGTTCTAAAATGCTTTAAAAATTCAAAGACATTTTTCTATGTTAACTAACGGCACGGTATCGGACCTTAATATTGACCTATAATTTTTAAATTGGACCACGTATTATATTACAGGGTAATAGTGTACCCTACCACAGGAAATAATTATAGGTCATTTAGGGGGTACACAGCGTGACCCTAAATTTTACTATGTATGCCTATGCGAAATAGAGTGTTCTGAGATGCTTAAAATGAAGAAATAAGCGTTCAAAAATGCCTTAAAAATTCAAAGACATCATCCAATGGTTAACTAACTCAAGGCGCAATATCAGACCTTAATATTGACCCATAATATTTAAATTGGACCAGGTATTATATTACAGGGTAATAGTGTACCCTACCACAGGAAATAATTATAGGTCAATTAGGGGGTACACTATGTATATTTTAAATAGTGCATTAAAACAAGGAAATACGAAGACACTTTTCTATGTTAACTAACGGCACGGTATCGGACCTTAATATTGACCTATAATTTTTAAATTGGACCACGTATTATATTACAGGGTTATAGTGTACCCTACCACAGGAAATAATTATAGGTCAATTAGGGGGTACACAGAGTGACCCTAAAGTTTACTATATATGCCTATGCGAAATAGAGTGTTCTGAGATGCTTAAAATGAAGAAATAAGCGTTCTAAAATGCTTTAAAAATTCAAAGACATTTTTCTATGTTAACTAACGGCACGGTATCGGACCTTAATATTGACCTATAATTTTTAAATTGGACCACCTATTATATTACAGGGTAATAGTGTACCCTACCACAGGAAATAATTATAGGTCATTTAGGGGGTACACTATGTATATTTTAAATAGTGCATTAAAACAAGGAAATACGAAGACACTTTTCTATGTTAACTAACGGCACGGTATCGGACCTTAATATGGACCTATAATTTTTAAATTGTACCACGTATTATATTACAGGGTAATAGTGTACCTTACCACAGGAAATAATTATAGGTCAATTAGGTGGTACACAGCGTGACCCTAAAATTTACTATGTATGCCTATGCGAAATAGAGTGTTCTGAGAAGCTTAAAATGAAGAAATAAGCGTTCTAAAATGCTTTAAAAATTCAAAGACATCTTTCAATGGTTAACTAACGCAAGGCGCGATATCAGACCTTAATATGGAACCAGAATATTTCAATTGGCCCAGGTATTATATTACAGGGTAATAGTGTACCCTACAACAGGAAATAATTATAGGTCAATTAGGGGGTACACTATGTATGTTTTAAATAGTGCATTAAAACAAGAAAATACGAAGACACTTTTCTATGTTAACTAACGGCATGGTATCGGACCTTAATATTGACCTAAAATTTTTAAATTGGACCACGTATTATATTAAAGGGTAATAGTGTACCCTACCACAGGAAATACTTATAGGTCATTTAGGGGGTACACAGCGTGACCCTAAATTTTACTATGTATGCCTATGCGAAATAGAGTGTTCTGAGATGCTTAAAATGAAGAAATAAACGTTCTAAAATGCTTTAAAAATTCAAAGACATCTTTCAATGGTTAACTAACGCAAGGCGCAATATCAGACCTTAATATTGACCCATAATATTTAAATTGGACCAGGTATTATATTACAGGGTAATAGTGTACCCTACCACAGGAAATAATTATAGGTCAATTAGGGGGTACACTATGTATATTTTAAATAGTGCATTAAAACAAGGAAATACGAAGACATTTTTCAATGTTAACTAACGGCACGGTATCGGATCTTAATATTGACCTATAATTTTAAATTGGACCACGTATTATATTACAGGGTAATAGTGTACCCTACCACAGGAAATAATTATAGGTCATTTAGGGGGTACACAGCGTGACCCTAAATTTTACTATGTATGCCTATGCGAAATAGAGTGTTCTGAGAAGCTTAAAATAAAGAAATAAGCGTTCTAAAATGCTTTAAAAATTCAAAGACATCTTTCAATGGTTAACTAACGCAAGGCGCAATATCAGACCTTAATATTGACCCATAAAATTTAAATTGGACCAGGTATTATATTACAGGGTAATAGTGTACCCTACCAAAGGAAATAATTATAGGTCAATTAGGGGGTACACAGCGTGACCCTAAAGTTTACTATGTATGCCTATGCAAAATAAAGTGTTCTGAGAAGCTTAAAATGAGGAAATAAGCGTTCTAAAATGCTTTAAAAATTCAAAGACATTTTTCTATGTTAACTAACGGCACGGTATCGGACCTTAATATTGACCTATAATTTTTAAATTGGACCACCCTATTATATTACAGGGTAATAGTGTACCCTACCACAGGAAATAATTATAGGTCATTTAGGGGGTACACTATGTATATTTTAAATAGTGCATTAAAACAAGGAAATACGAAGACACTTTTCTATGTTAACTAACGGCACGGTATCGGACCTTAATATTGACCTATAATTTTTAAATTGGACCACGTATTATATTACAGGGTTATAGTGTACCCTACCACAGGAAATAATTATAGGTCAATTAGGGGGTACACAGAGTGACCCTAAAGTTTACTGTATATGCCTATGCGAAATAGAGTGTTCTGAGATGCTTAAAATGAAGAAATAAGCGTTCTAAAATGCTTTAAAAATTCAAAGACATTTTTCTATGTTAACTAACGGCACGGTATCGGACCTTAATATTGACCTATAATTTTTAAATTGGACCACCTATTATATTACAGGGTAATAGTGTACCCTACCACAGGAAATAATTATAGGTCATTTAGGGGGTACACTATGTATATTTTAAATAGTGCATTAAAACAAGGAAATACGAAGACACTTTTCTATGTTAACTAACGGCACGGTATCGGACCTTAATATGGACCTATAATTTTTAAATTGTACCACGTATTATATTACAGGGTAATAGTGTACCTTACCACAGGAAATAATTATAGGTCAATTAGGTGGTACACAGCGTGACCCTAAAATTTACTATGTATGCCTATGCGAAATAGAGTGTTCTGAGAAGCTTAAAATGAAGAAATAAGCGTTCTAAAATGCTTTAAAAATTCAAAGACATCTTTCAATGGTTAACTAACGCAAGGCGCGATATCAGACCTTAATATGGAACCATAATATTTCAATTGGACCAGGTATTATATTACAGGGTAATAGTGTACCCTACAACAGGAAATAATTATAGGTCAATTAGGGGGTACACAGCGTGACCCGAAAGTTTACTATGTATGCCTATGCGAAATAAAGTGTTCTGAGAAGCTTAAAATGAGGAAATAAGCGTTCTAAAATGCTTTAAAAATTCAAAGACATTTTTCTATGTTAACTAACGGCACGGTATCGGACCTTAATATTGACCTATAATTTTTAAATTGGACCACGTATTATATTACAGGGTAATAGTGTACCCTACCACAGGAAATAATTATATGTCATTTAGGGGGTACACAGCGTGACCCTAAATTTTACTATGTATGCCTATGCGAAATAGAGTGTTCTGAGATGCTTAAAATGAAGAAATATGCGTTCTAAAATGCCTTAAAAATTCAAAGACATCTTCCAATGGTTAACTAACTCAAGGCGCAATATCAGACCTTAATATTGACCCATAATATTTAAATTGGACCAGGTATTATATTACAGGGTAATAGTGTACCCTACCACAGGAAATAATTATAGGTCAATTAGGGGGTAC